>NC_057795.1:124856783-124899348 GCF_018294505.1 Triticum aestivum | reverse complement strand
ACCCCCCCCCCTGCAGCGCTCACTGTTCATCCCGAGAGGCAGCATCGATCGGCTTCAGTTAGCAGTAGTAGCGAAGGAATAGCTCGATCGGTCAGGTTCAGTAACGCGTAGCCTGCAGTGCAATCGCTCGGGTTCAGTTAGAGCCCAATGCCTCGCTCGAGTTCAGTTAGAGCCAACGCCTCTCACACACGCACGTACGTGTACAAGAGAAACGCGCATCGCTCGGCCCCCGACCACCCACCATAACCGGGAACTCCCCGAAATTTTCCTCGCCCTTGCTTCTACCACGGTTTTTTCCGTCATGGATGGCCCAAAGAATGTCATGCAGCTGCGTCTCCGGCCCGCCCAGGACGAAAATCCCATTTTCTGTCATGATTTTTTGTCATAGAAGTAGGATCCCACCACATCTATGATGATACCGGGTTTTGTCACAATTATCGTCATAGAAGTGTCATATGTATGAAAGGAAAAAGTTTTGTTCGGCCCAAAATGTCATGGATGTGTCTTTTTTTTGTAGTGGTGGGTCAGGCTGGTCAGGAGCGGGCGTGGAAGCTGTCCGCATGTCCCTACCGGACACGCCTAGAAACGAGAGGATGCACCGACTCTCGCGGCTAAAATCATACACTACACATCATCTCTATGTAGGAGTAGGTCGATCTGTCTCTCTCTCTAACACACACATGCTGTTAAACACACACACACACACACACACACACACACACACACACAGAGAGACAGACACACACGCGCGCGGGGGGGGGGCACCTTGGTCCCGCTGCACCTTCTAACGTGACTTATTACACCTAGACAAAGGGAGTAGTGAGTACGAGATACGGTGGCACACTGACTTAGGTCGAATACAAGTGCCCAAAATTATGTGCATGTTATAATAAGGATTCACTTAAAATAGTACGTGAGCGAACAGAGGGATCAATTGGACAGTGTACCCGAGCAGTAGTGAGATGTGTGAGGTAAGATACACCGCTGGCGCTTTTAATTTTTCTTATTAATTTGTTTGTTTCACCCTCTGACTGGTGGGACCCAACGTACTACGTGGAGAGAGGTAAGGTGACTAAGGCTGCATTATTTATGCACCACTGTGGATAGTCTTACCACCAAAGCCACATGACACGATTATGATTTAAATCCCAATGACTCCCACACACACAAAAAAACACGGCATGCTTGTCACATGAATGCAGGAATGTATAAAAGGTTATTTTCCTCTCGTTGAACATAACGGGAGGGTTGTGTAGCTGGTTAGCCTATTCGCTCATCAAACTTGAGGTCTCAATTTCGATAACTACACTTGAGCATAATTTGTGCCAGGAGGATTCTTTGACTGGTCAAAATGGATGGATACAGAGCTATACGATCTCGTAGTGACCGTATAATCACCTCATCACGTATAAGATGCAGCCTCAGCGCTTGTTTTCTAGGGTTTGCATGCTTCACACTCTCTCTCCTATATATATATATATATACATGCTGGAGCCTCAGCGCTTGTAGTTTCTCTCTTCACACTCTCTCACCCTCTCCAGATCTAAACAAGACTTCGTCAGCCTCTCTCTCTCCCCTCAATGCTGCTCAAAGAGCCGGCAGTATCCGTCCACCAGGAAGGGAAGGAGGCTTAACGCTGTCGCTGTTGGCAAGGGAGGGAATCCACTACCGGCGCAGCTGTTCACGTTCACCCAGCAGCGGCGTGGGAGGGCCTCTGACCCCTTCTTCTTCGCCGTCGTCCCGTCGCCCACCGAACCACGCCCCAAGAACCTTAACATACAATTTACTTATTCCACATGCATTGCTCTAGCTACATGTATACCATGAATCTAGGACGTGGTTCAAAGAGGAAAGGAGTGGGGGAAAGTAGTGGGAAAAGTTGTATAGCATGAATCTAGGACGTGGTTCAAAGAGGAAAGGAAGAGGGAAAGTGAAAGCACAAGTGCTCCCTAGGTGGTTTTGGTACTTAATGTCAACATATCTCTTGTTGGACTAAAGCTTTTATCTAGTATATTTCAGATAAGTTCAACAATGGAGTGGCATGGACTAAAGGACGTGGGAACTCTTTCAAGATGCTAAGGACAAAGGATTGGCTCAAGTTTCAAGCTCAAGACTCTTCATTTTACACTTTTAGTGGTCCGAGATCACATTGAGTCTATAGGAAAAGCCAATACTATCAAGGAGGGATGAGGTGTTTCTTAATGAGCCTCTTGCTTCATGTACTTAGTGATATGCTCCAAAACCCTCAGCTACTTTCCACATCCACAAATGACCTAAACCCAAAGCCAAAATCGGTCACACCGATTCTTCCTATCCGGCGCCACCGATTCCAAAAGTCATAGCCACTGCCACAAACCCTAAGCAAATCGGTCTTACCGATAGGGATCTCGGTCTCACCGAGATGGGATTGTAATCTCTGTGTGTATTTCCATTATCCAAATTGGTCTCACCGAGTTTGAGCAATCGGTACTACCGAGATTACAATGCAAACTCTCTAGAAACCTATTACCAAAATCGGTCCCACCGAGTTTGAGTAATCGGTCCAACCCAGTTTACCTGACCAACTCTCTGGAAAGCTTATTACCAAATCGGTCTCACCGAGTTTGTGTAATTAGTCTTACCGAGATTACGTTATGCCCTAACCCTAACCGAATCGGTCTCACCGAGATGCAAGTCAGTCCCACCGAAAATCACTAACGGTCACTAGGTTTACTAAATCGGTCCGACCGAGTTTAACAATTCGGTCCCATCAAGTTTGGTAAATTGTGTGTAACGGTTAGATTTTTTGTGGAGGCTATATATACCCCTCGACCTCCTCTTCATTCGTGGAGAGAGCCATCAGACTGAACCTACACTTCCATCATACATTTTCTGAGAGAGAACTACCTACTCATGTGTTGAGGCCAAGATATTCCATTCCTACCATATGAATCTTGATCTCTAGCCTTCCCCAAGTTGCTTTCCCCTCAAATCTTCTTTCCACCAGATCCAAAACCTATGAGAGAGAGTTGAGTGTTGGGGAGACTATCATTTGAAGCACAAGAGCAAGGAGTTTATCATCAACGCACCATTTGTTACTTCTTGGAGAGTGGTTTCTCCTAGATTGGCTTGGTGTCACTTGGGAGCCTCCGACAAGATTGTGGAGTTGAACCAAGGAGTTTGTAAGGGCAAGGAGATCGCCTACTTCGTGAAGATCTACCGCTAGTGAGGCAAGTCCTTCGTGGGCGACGACCATGGTGGGATAGACAAGGTTGCTTCTTCGTGGACCCTTCATGGGTGGAGCCCTCCGTGGAGTCGCGCAGCCGTTACCCTTCGTGGGTTGAAGTCTCCATCAACGTGGATGTACGATAGCACCACCTATCGGAACCACGCCAAAAACATCCGTGTCTCCAATTGCATTTGAATCCTCCAAACCCTTCCCTTTACTTTCTTGCAAGTTGCATGCTTTACTTTCCGCTGCTCACATACTCTTTGCATGCTTGCTTTATATGTATTGCGATTGTTGAAATTGTGCCTAAACTCCACTTAAACTTAAAGAAACTTAAAAACTGCAATCTTGGTACTTAGTGTCTAATCACCCCCCCTCTAGACACTTCTTCTCAAGGTCCTACAAGTGGTATTAGAGCATTGGTCTCCATTGCTTTGGTTTAATCACCATTGGAGGAAGATGGATGAGTCTACTATTGGGAGTATTAGACATAGAGTGCCTATTCTTGATGGGAGTATTTTCATGAGTGGAAAAATGAGATGCTTGTTATTTTCAATCAATATCATTTTAACAAGTACATTGCTAGCCCTTGTGCACCTTATGTTGATCCTATGCATCCTACCCATGATGAGTCAATTGACATGATTAGGAATCTTAGAACGGCCGATCTTATCATTAGAGGATTTCCTAGAAACTTGCTTGGATGTTTGCCTACTTTTAAGTGTACCTACACTATATGGAAATTTCTTGAGGAACGATTTCCCGATTATTCCTTGAAAAATCTTGATGAAATTCTCCATAAATCTATTGCCTTGAGTAAGATGAATATTAGTGCTCCTATGTTTGGTGATCGTCTATTTGAGCTTACAAACCTTATGCGTGCCAAAGGAAATGTTGGTATCATTAGTGACATTATTTCCGAAGCTATAAAAATTCATAAGCAAGATTATCAAACTCATTCTAATGAATCACCCTCTCTAGGACTTGATCCACCACATGACGATGTTGAACATGGATACTATGATGAGGATGATGATAGTGACTTCGATCTTGATGATGCAATGAGACATTTTGGTCTTATGGCAAATCTTCGGGGATATATGTCAGGAAGAAAGGAATGGGTTCTTGATAGTGGATGTACCGATCACATGACCAGAGATAAAGATATGTTCCGTGAGCTTGCTGATAATGATAGTCCTCGAAAGTACGTCACATTCGGTGACAACTCAAAGGGTAAGGTGGTTGGCCTCGGTAAGGTGGCCATATCACATGATAGCTCCATACAAAATGGCATGCTCGTTGAATCGCTTGGATACAACTTACTTTTAGTATCTAGACTTGTTGATTTCGGTTTCAATGTTCTATTCACCGAAGTAGATTGCCAAGTGTTTCATCGAGATAATCATAAAATGGTCTTTACCGATGTGTGTAGAGGTGATCTATACATTGTTGACTTCACTAAAAAGGCTCAACCTAAAACTTGCTTCATTGCTAAATCCTCAAAAGGTTGGTTGTGGCATAGACGATTAGGTCATGTTGGTATGCGAAACCTTGACAAGCTTATTAAAGGAAATCATATCCTTGGAGTTAACGATGTCATATTTGATAAGGATAGACTTTGCAGCGCTTGTCAGGCAGGTAAACAGGTTGGAGGAAGGCATCCCGTGAAGAACATCATGACTACAAGGAGGCCACTCGAGCTACTACACATGGATCTTTTTGGTCCCAACTCTTACAACAGTCTCGGTGGAAATTCTTTTGGTCTAGTTATAGTTGATGATTTTTCAAGATTTACATGGGTGTTCTTTCTCGATGATAAATCGCAGGTCCAAAAGATCTTCAAAAACTTCGCAAGGAAGGCCCAAAATCAATTTGAAGTGAAGATCAAGAAGGTTCGTAGAGACAACGGAACAGAGCTCAAGAACGCAAATGTGGACACCTTTCTTGACGAAGAAGGGATTTCACACGAGTTCTCGACTACGTACACACCTCAACAAAACAGAGTTGTTGAGAGGAAGAACCGGACGCTCATCGAAATGGCGAGAATGATGCTTGATGAGTACAAGACGCCGAAGCACTTTTGGGCAGAAGCGGTTGAGACAGCTTGTCATGCAACAAATCGCTTGTATCTTCACAAGCTACTCGGCAATACGGCATACGAGCTCCTCACCGGTAACAAGCCCCAAGTTGGATACTTTCGAGTACTCGGCTCAAAGTGCTACATTCTTGATAAGCATCGTCGCTCTAAATTTGCTCCTAAATCTCATGAAGGTTTCCTACTCGGTTATGGCTCAAACTCTCACACTTACCGTGTCTACAACAATTTCACCCGAAAGGTTGAAGAGACGGTAGATGTGAAGTTTGATGAATCTAACGGCTCTCAAGTAGAGCAATTGCCAATTGATGTAGGAGACAAAGATCCTTCGGAAGCAATTCAAGACTTGGCTATTGGCAAGGTTCGTCCAATGGAGGTGAAGGAGAGTACCTCGTCTGTCCAAGTGGAAGCTTCAACTTCACAACAAGGTGAACCAAGAGTTGATACGAAAGCATCCACAAGCGGGACACAACAAGATGAAGAAAACGAGGAAGTGCATCAAGATGAACGTCAACAACCTCCTTCTCCACCACGACAAGAGAACGCCAACGCCAACAATGAGGAAGGCCAAGAAGAAGAAGAACAAGATGAAGAAGATGTTCAACAAAGACCCAAGCAAAAGCTTTCACGAGTTTGAGCAAGAGTTGCTAAAGATCATCCCGTCGAGCAAATCTACAATGACATTCAAACCGGGAGAATCACTTGCTCTAAAACTCGTTTAGCTAACTTTTGTGAAAACTATTCTTTCATCTCTAGCATTGAACCTATGAAGGTTGAAGAAGCATTGGAAGATCCGGATTGGATAAAATCTATGCATGAAGAGCTACATAACTTTGAGAGGAATCAAGTTTGGACATTGGTTGAGAAGCCCGACAACAACCACAACATCATCGGTACCAAATGGGTGTTTCGCAACAAGCAAGATGAAGATGGACAAGTAGTTCGCAACAAAGCACGTCTCGTCGCCCAAGGCTACACACAAGTCGAAGGTATGGACTATGGTGAGACTTATGCCCCCGTTGCTAGACTTGAGTCCATTCGCATCTTACTTGCCTATGCTAATCATCATGATATTACCTTGTACCAAATGGACATTAAAAGTGCTTTTCTAAATGGTGAAATAGAGGAGGAAGTTTATGTCAAGCAACCTCCCGGCTTTGTCAATCCTAAGAAACCCAATCATGTTTACAAACTTCACAAAGCTCTTTATGGTCTTAAACAAGCTCCTAGAGCTTGGTATAAATGCTTAACCAAGTTTCTTAGGCTTTGAAATTGGGAAAATTGATTCTACTCTTTTTACTAAAAGGGTTAACGGAGAACTATTTGTGTGCCAAATTTATGTTTATGATATCATATTTGGTTCAACTAACCATCTTTTTAGTGAAAAGTTTGGGAAGCTAATGCCGCAGAAGTTTGAGATGTCTATGATGAGTGAACTCAAATTCTTTCTTGGGTTGCAAATCAAGCAAACTAAGGAAGGTACCTTTGTTTCTCAAATGAAGTACACCAAGGACTTATTCAAGAAGTTCAATATGCAAGAATGCAAAGGTATGTCTACACCCATGCCTACTAGTGGACATAATGACTTGACCAAAGACGGTGAACCGGTTGATCAAAAGGTTTATCGTTCTATGATCGGTTCATTGTTATATCCCTTTGCTTCACATCCCGATATCATGCTAAGTGTGTGCATGTGTGCACGATATCAAGCTGCTCCTAAGGAATGTCATCTTAAGGCCGTGAAAAGGATAGTGAGATACTTAATCCATACACCAAACTTTGGCATTTGGTATCCAAAGAGGGCCTCTTTTGATCTTGTTGGCTATTCCGACTCGGACTATGCCAGAGACAAGGTTGATAGAAAGTCCACTTCGGGTACTTGTCAATTTCTTGGTAGATCTCTTGTGTCTTGGTCTTCCAAGAAACAAAACTCGGTATCATTATCCACTGCCGAAGCTGAATATATTGCCGCTGGTTCATGTTGTGCTCAATTACTTTGGATGACCCAAACTGTTAAGGATTATGGGATATATGTGAGACATGTTCCATTGCTTTGTGACAATAAAAGTGCTATTAAAATTGGTCATAATCATGTGCAACATTCTCGAACTAAGCATATTGAAGTTCGTCATCATTTCATTCGAGATCATGTTGCTAAGGGTGACATTGATCTTAAACATGTTTGCACCTAAAAGCAATTAGCAAACATATTCACTAAACCTCTTGATGAGAAAGTGTTTTGCAGGTTAAGAGGAGAATTGAAGATCATTGATGCTTCAAACTTGGAGTAGAAACTCCATTGGATACATGCAAGACATGAGCTTATGACTAATCCTTGACATTTCTTTTATGATGAAAATCTTATGTCTTGGATATATTTGCATCTTGCATGTCATCTAACCCATGTAGGTACTTGGTGGAATCCAATTCCATGAGATTGTAATCCACTCACATCTTGTGCAATCTCTACATCACCAAGTCTCTACACCATGGTGGTTGAAGACGAGGAAGCACGAAACCACTTAAACATATCCTTTGACAAATTCTATGTTGAGCTTCATGATTGTCATTTTTGGATACACAAGTGCTCTTCCTTGCAAGAACTAACCCATGTAGGTAGATGGACTAAAATTCCAAGTGGTGCTCCAAATTCTTGATGAGCTACATCAACCTTGAGCAACCCACACAAGTTCAACTACATGGACAACACCACCAACCAAGGTATGTTGTTCCATCTTAGAGAAGCTTTACTCCAAGTCATGAGCTAAAGCAACTCGACAAGATGTGAATACATCAAGATGCTTAAACGAAAAATGGCAACCCCATTTGAGCTTAAACAATGAGTATGACCTATGATCAAGTGATCTCACTTGACTCCTAAGTCAATATACTCTAACATAGGTGACCTTGTCGCCGACCATCTCTAGATGAAGTTCTTTTGTGTTCTTTTCTGTGTTTTTGCATTTGTCTCATGCATATTTGTTTCCCCTTTCAAAAAAAAGGCTTCATGTAGATTTCTTTCTTTCTGTTTGTTCTGCATTTTCTGCATTCCAATTCATTGCATATCTTTCAGTAAATTCCTAGCAAATCTTTGTGAGATCTTACTTGTCTATTGAGCTGAGATGACAAGTGGTTTCACTCTGATGAACTCGGTTCCACCGGTCTGTTTTCTTCGGCCCAACCGAAATCTTTCGATGCAACCAAAGCACACAACTCGGAGCCACCGATTTCATCACAGGAAAACCAACTTTCCACTTATTCCTTATTTCTGTTTGCTCCATCTCCACTCAATGAATCTTGTCCTCTACAAGCATCACATTTTTATCATTGCTTTGTTCTGTGTCTCAAGGACCAACCCATTTGACAGATTCCAGTAGATCCTTCTTGGAAATTGATGTCAAAGGGGGAGAGAGAGAACATCAAAGCTTATCATTTGGAGAGAGAGAGAGCATCAACCCTTATCACCTTCCTTCTCAAGGGGGAGAGAGAGACCTTCTAGGGGGAGAGACCCTCAAAATAAGAGAGAGATCTCCAGGGGGAGAGGATACTTAAGTAGGAAGTATTTCTCAAGGATCCCAGATGTTTGGTGTTAAAGAGGAGAGATGTCCACATGTCTTCTTGAGGGGAGAGACAAGTTCATATGATCTATTGTGCTTACTTGCATTAGCATACATTAGCTCTAAACATTAGCTCTGATCATCATTCATATCTTTCAGCTCTATTTTCGTTCAGCTCTGATTTTCTGTTCCCTATCTCCTCCCAGTATCCCATGTTAGATTCAGGGGGAGTAAGACATCCAAGGGAAAGAGATCATTTAAATTCATTGCATATCTTTACTCTTGGGGACATGTCTAATTCAATGTGGTACTTAGTACTCACTCTCTACATGTCATCCCAGTCTTGGTATTCTTGTGGTTTCCTTTGTTTGCCTTGGTTAGTAGATGCATCTGTGTTATCTAACTTTGTTTACGCAGGTTCATTCCATCCTAAGACAACTCAAGACTACAAGGTAAGTATATGCATCACAATCATGTGTATGAGGGATTCTTGTTGATGTACATATTGTTTGCAAGAAGAACTCATGAGCATGAAGGTATTTTCTTTAACATTCCTTGCTCTGATGCATATGGCCAAGATACATGTAACACATTGCCTGCTCTGTCATGTTTATGCTCTCACATGCTTCTATGTTCCATATTTACATGACTACATACATGTAGGGGGAGCCTATGTTTGTTACATGTCTTTCCAAAGCTTTACTTGCTTCTCTTCATATCTTTATCTAAAGCTTTGATGTATGTTGCCATCAATTACCAAAAAGGGGGAGATTGAAAGCACAAGTGCTCCCTAGGTGGTTTTGGTAATTAATGTCAACATACCTCTTGTTGGACTAACACTTTTATCTAGTATATTTCAGATAAGTTCAACAATGGAGTGGCATGGACTAAAGGACGTGGGAACTCTTTCAAGATGCTAAGGACAAAGGATTGGCTCAAGCTTCAAGCTCAAGACTCTTCATTTTACACTTTTAGTGGTCCAAGATCACATTGAGTCTATAGGAAAAGCCAATACTATCAAGGAGGGATGAGGTGTTGCTTAATGAGCCTCTTGCTTCATGTGCTTAGTGATATGCTCCAAAACCCTTAGCTACTTCCCCACATCCACAAATGACCTAAACCCAAAGCCAAAATCGGTCACACCGATTCTTCCTATCCGGCGCCACCGATTCCAAAAGTCATAGCCACTGCCACAAACCCTAAGCACATCGGTCTTACCGATAGGGATCTCGGTCTCACCGAGATGGGATTGTAATCTCTCTGTGTATGTCCATTATCAAAATCGGTCTCATCGAGTTTGAGCAATCGGTACTACCGAGATTACAATGCAAACTCTCTGGAAACTTATTACCAAAATCGGTCCCACCGAGTTTGAGTAATCGGTCCCACCGAGTTTACCTGACCAACTCTCTGGAAAGCTTATTACCAAATCGGTCTCACCGAGTTTGTGTAATCGGTCTTACCGAGATTATGTTATGCCCTAACCCTAACCGAATCGGCCTCACCGAGATGCAAGTCAGTCCCACCGAAAATCACTAACGGTCACTAGGTTTACTAAATCGGTCCGACCGAGTTTAACAATTCGGTCCCATCGAGTCTGGTAAATTGTGTGTAACGGTTAGATTTCGTGTGGAGGCTATATATACCCCTCCACCTCCTCTTCATTCATGGAGAGAGCCATCAGACTGAACCTACACTTCTAGCATACATTTTCTGAGAGAGAACTACCTACTCATGTGTTGAGGCCAAGATATTCCATTCCTACCATATGAATCTTGATCTCTAGCCTTCCCCAAGTTGCTTTCCACTCAAATCTTCTTTCCACCAGATCCAAAACCTATGAGAGAGAGTTGGGTGTTGGGGAGCCTATCATTTGAAGCACAAGAGCAAGGAGTTCATCATCAACGCACCATTTGTTAGTTCTTGGGGAGTGGTGTCTCCTAGATTGGCTAGTCGTCACTTGGGAGCCTCCGACAAGATTGTGGAGTTGAACCAAGGAGTTTGTAAGGGCAAGGAGATCGCCTACTTCGTGAAGATCTACCGCTAGTGAGGCAAGTCCTTCGTGGGCGACGGCCATGGTGGGATAGACAAGGTTGCTTGTTCGTGGACCCTTCGTGGGTGGAGCCCTCCGTGGACTCGCGCAGCCGTTACCCTTCTTGGGTTAAAGTCTCCATCAACGTGGATGTACGATAGCACCACTTATCGGAACCACGCCAAAAACATCCGTGTCTCCAATTGCGTTTGAATCCTCCAAACCCTTCCCTTTACTTTCTTGCAAGTTGCATGCTTTACTTTCCGCTGCTCATATACTCTTTGCATGCTTGCTTGATATGTATTGTGATTGTTGAAATTATGCCTAAACTCCACTTAAACTTAAAGAAACATAAATACTGCAATCTTGGTACTTAGTGTGTAATCACCCCCCCCCCCTTCTAGACACTTCTTCTCAAGGTCCTACAGAAAGTTGTATAGCATGAATCTAGGACGTGGTTCAAAGAGGAAAGGAATGGGGGAAAGTAGTGGGGAAAGTTGTATCGCATAAATCTAGGACGTGGTTCAAAGAGGAAAGGAAGGGGTGAAAGTACTAGTACAGACTGGCTATCCAGCACCTACTTTGGTCGAAAAGGGAAAACAATGACAAACGCAGTACGCACATCTGTAACGAACTAATCTTTTGTTTTGGGGGACAAGGCTGTAGAGTTTGAGCAGGACTAGATTTGCTGCGCTCACATAGGGAAAGGTGTCTAAAGATAACAAAACTGGGACCAACACAAATATGCTCCTTAGTTCGTTGTTCTTTGTTGCAACAGACTGTGCATGACCATAGTACATCGGTAGATGCACATGGAGCTGGTGCATCCACTGTCCCGTGCAACTCTTTAGCTGTTGTTAATCTAAGGCCCTGTTTGGTTAAAAACTCCCTAGTCCCTACCTGCTTGGTTCTAGGGACTAAACATGGACTAGAGGTTATTAAATGACATGCTAAAAGACCATGTTACCCCTAGTAATCAACTAATAGAGACAAGGTGCGATGCGTGGCAGGGGCAACTGTTGGAAAAAGTCCCAAAAAGACTCCCTCGGGGTCTTCTTTCTTTAGTCCCAAATGCCCACTTTTAGTCCCTAAAAGTCCCTCCTGTTTGGTTTAGTGGGACTGACACGGAGTTTTTTTAGTCCCTACACCAAAATGTCCCCATAAACAAACACCCTCTAATAATGCCGCTGGAAAATTGATGCAATGACATAGTTAAAAGCAAGTTACATATTTAACGAATTTTATTGTTAATATAATCTCTATGTTAATATTAATCAATGCCACCATTTGAGAAATGCTATTGTCTTGCTTTCTTTCCCATTTAGATAAGGTAGATGCTTCTTTTTGTTGGCTTCTGTGTCATCCACTGTTATTGACCACTAGTTGTTTCCTTTGCACCTCTGTGTAAACAGGGTTATCTACTTCACCTTGTTGCCATTGTGACCTTTTGTTGCACTGCACAAAACACTTTTGTTTTAAAAGTGCTTTCTACAGTTCAACCAAAATGTCACACCGACAACGTTGCGTGATTGCTTGATCTTAGTGGAACTGCACAAGAGGACATCTTACTTCCTATCCGTGTTGGCAAATTTGGTTCAGATCTTCTTCTTGTGAGTTGTTTGAATTCCGCATCATGAGAGGTCAGCATTAGCCTTCTTTCACATGATTCTGCAGTGTGCTTTCATATGTTGTGCTACTTGTACCGTAATGTTGCTTGATTTCAGTGAACTGCACAAATGGAGACAAGACTTCCAATCTGTATGTGCACCATAATATCCCATTGAGGTAAGATAAGGATATTTCACAATTGTTGGCTTGTATTTTGCCACTTTCATCAGAAAATTAATGTCATTGTTTAGTGTTATACTCGTGCTCCCTAATTGACATGCCAAATCTTACATTAAAGGCGAAGCTTGTCTGTTATTTAAACCAAGTGATGAAGGGGAAGAACAAGCGGAAGAAAAACAAAAATCAACTCCCGGTGCTATAATGAAGCACTGGAACTGTGATGACACAAGTAATGATATAGTTTTGCATCTTAATTTATTGCTATGGCTGGAACGAGCAATTGTTTTGCCACTGATTTGATGACACTCTTAATGTAATACATAATTATATCTACTTGTGCAAACAGGGATCTTCTTTGAAGATACCATATATTTTAGTGGAACTGCACAAGATGTTGGAAACATTAAACTAATCTAGGAGTATATAGTAAGCATGGCCACCACAGTAGATAGCAACAGATGGTTCCGGAGAACTTCTTCATCTGTATGCTCTACACAATAAGCCTCCTGAAAAAGGTTGGTACTCGCCCATTGATTTCATCCATATGATTGAGCTTTGTCATCTCTATTGGTGTTGTTCTACTGTTTAGATACTGTCATGAAAAAGTGGTATTGTCCTTGAGAAGTTCTTCATCTGTGTTGTTTTAAATATTTCCTTTCCTTTTTTCGAGCAAACAGGGATGCTAGCATTTAGTTGTCTTCTTGTCTTTGCACAACAGGATCATCTTCCTCTGAGGAAGAATATGGACTACGTGAAGTGACTAGTTTCGATTATGCCAGTATGAAGAAGCCATGTCTATCTTCTCATCAGAAGGAGCAGTTGAAGGATGGTTACATTACTCCCTTAAGACCAAACTAACTTCAGCTCAGAAGGACTGACAACTCTCCATTTTTTTGCTGTGATGCGCGAGTACAATGTTATTCTAGGATTCTTTCTGGTGAGTTCCATTTTTCTAAAACTGTGCTCTACATGGACCATGTAGGTTCCTGTTTAAACTGTTAATTCATAGTACAGTTTGCTTTATACTAATCACTTTTTTGTATTTGTGCAAACAGGGGTGCTCAGCTTGATTTCAATGGGAACTGGACAAAATGTTCATGAATACATTGAATCATTCATTTCCACCACAAGAAAGGAGGTGTCGATAAGTTCAAGGCATTGCAACATATAAGGGTGAAATCATACAAGCTACGCGTGAATTTGGTTTATTTTGGTGGAACTGCACAAAAAGAACAATTGTTTATTTAGCACGAGGTGCCATGTCAATGTCCGAATTGATGGCAAACCCTGCCCATTCCACTATCGTAGGCATTTGATATTTTGGAATGGGACAACCTTGTCAAATTTTGCTCATTGATTTTAGCAAGACATGCGTTTGATATTTTTGAATGGGATGCCCTTTGCTGTCAGCAGCGTCGATCATTTTTTTCTTTATTCTTTAGTTGTGAAGTAAATATTGCCTCTAACGTGTGAGTCACTGAGATGCACAATCATCGATTGTTTTGAATGTTCTCTATGAATTGCCAGCCCTGTGTGTTTGATTGCAATGTACATAAACGCTAAAAAGCTGCTCAAACTCTTTGTACTCCTTCTGTTCCTTTTTACTTCGCACATTGTGGAAGTGCATACTTTTTCTATAAGACTTGTCAAAGTAGAAATACTTTGACTGCAGGCAAAACTTGTATGCATACTAGAAAGGACCGGAGGGAGTACATGTGAAACTACTGCAAACGAGGTGATCACCCTGGGAATAATGCTAGTACGTATTGTTTTGCATGTTCATCCAATGCCAGTGATACAGGAATTCGAACTAATTGAAATAAATTCATTCATACATGGTCGGATTTCATATAAACATGTCAGATTTCATTACATTTCATACATTCTTCAACTAAAAAGGGGTGTGCTAGAGGTATGATTAATTAACCGAAGCTACCCACCTGTGTCCCGCTGAGCCGAACAGAAGCTTCAGTGACTTAACTGTAGGTGTAGTTGCATAACTGACATGTGGCCTATTGGGCCCACGGGTCAGTCAGCCAACTGCACCAGCAGTTAAGTAGAAGCAGCGTTCTTCAACACAGCTCTCCGACTCCACGTCGCCGCCAAGAAGCTAACCGGCCGTCAATGGTCAACTCGCCTAGCTTGGCTTCAATCGGAGGGTAGCAGCGGTGGCCTTACTTGGACCAGAGTGGCGGCGACCTACCGTGTTCTACTCTTCCTCGTTTCTGTGCGGCGCAGCCTTGTTGGCAGCGGGGCGGGGCCTCGGCGGAGTTGGCGATGTCCTCTGTCTCGTCGTCGGTGGGCGGCGCCTCGGCGGAGCGGTGGAAATCCTCCCCCTCGTTGCTGGCAGGGTGGGGCCTCGGCTGAGCCTGCGATGTCCTCTACCTTGTTGTTGGCGGGGCGGGGCCTCGACGGAGCCGGTGGTGTCCTCTGCCTTGTTGGCGCCGCAGGGCCTCGTCGACGCCAGCGGAGCGGGCACTCGTTGGAGCTGGCATTTTCCTATGCCTCATCCTTGGTCTCGCCAAACAGCGCCTCGCCCGCTTCATCGCCCTCTTTGTAGGCGGTCGCAGCCTCCGCCACCCGCATGCGGTACCGCCAGCGCTCGAGGCGGCCCTCGTAGGCGGATCGGTACGAGTCGAGTAGCGCCTCCTGCTCCGCCCGCTCCATGGCGATCTGCGCCTCTGCCTGCAGGTGCTCCTGGAGGTGATGGTGGTTGTAGGCGGTGTCGACCTGCGCCTCCCGGAACTGCTCCTCACGCATCTGCCTCACTATGTCCATATATTGGGCACGGGCCTCGCCGATGGTCATGGTGCAATGCACTAGCGAGGATGGCACGGAGGAGGGGGTTGGCGCAGATCGTCGACTACCATGTTCTCCATTGGGACGTCGTCGTCCTCCGGCTGGCTGCCGGCCAGCCGGTCGGCAGCAATGGCTGCCATCTCCTTGTGGTCTGTCATCCGCCCGTCCCGAAGAGCGCTGGAGCGCGAGGAAGCCATGGTGGGCAGTAGTGGTGTGGACAGGAGAAAGGGAATGGATGCAGATGACTGTGGCTATGGCCGGCGCAGCAGTTTATATAGCAATGGTGGGTGGCGGAGGGACGGACATGTGGCGCCGGAGTAGCCGCCTCAGCAACTGCATATCATTAATGTGGGCGGTAGATGGACAGACGGATGGCACTTGTGTCGTTTGAAGGCGGAGCAATCGCCTGCACGGGGAAGCAGGGCGGGCGGCGCTGACTGTTTCAGGCGGAAAGCGCGCACGGGCGAGGAGATGACTTTACTTGGAGAGGATGACAATGGGGACCCACCAGGGCCATAGCCTCACGTACGCAAGTGCCTCCTTATATATATATATATGTAACTATAATTTTTTTTTGCTTCCTCCTGGTTTCCTGACATCACGGTCCCACACCATTGTCAACCTATGTAGTCAATAAACGAGAGAATTGCACAAGAAGCGGCCGACAGCTGGGACCAAGCAGCTCGAGCAGTATTTGTGTTTTTGAGGTGTGAGCACTGCAGAGTTTTTCGATGCTTAGCCCACATATTAATTTTTCTCCTCTGAACAACAACAAAAACATCGCTGCAGGTATTAACTGGGCGGGCTATGGCCCGTCTAGCCCAGGCCAGATATCCAGTCCAGATATTAATTTTTTTCAAGCCAAAAATGGCTAGCCCAGCTATACTTTTTTTAGGAATACCCAGGCAGGGTCAAGTTGTTATTCTCCGCCCCGCTGGGCTGCAAATCTTTCCTAGGAGGGATGCATTAGGCTTAACAAGAAAATGGGCTTTAAGAAATAATAAATGGGATGTAATTATAAAAACTGGGCAGTAACTCTAAAAAAATGCACCAAACACGTAATTACTTTATAAAATATTATTTTTGGATATTGAAAATTTTAATTTCATTAATTGTTGCGAGCGCAATGTTTTGTTGGATTTTTACGTAATATAAATTTATATTAAAATTGTATTTAATCTGACTAGAAATTTTGGGATAAAAATATTTCAGATCCCATCAAAATGTGGGAAATTTTATTGGATTCTATTTTGAATGGTTGGTTGAAATGGGCTGTACTTTTAACAAACTGTAAATGGGTTGTAGTAAATTCCATTAGAATTCAAAAATGGGCTGCACATTCTTACAAATCTCAAATAGGCTATAAGTTCTCTGCCACACACTTGTGGCCTTACTAAGTTGACGCGTCCCCGAAAAAAAGAGAGTTTACGCGTATGCAATGCTTTGTCAACTTATAGTCAACACACGGTTCTAGCAGCAGTGGCCGTTGGATGTCCATCCAACGGATGTTGTGCTTCTTCTTCAATCTCGGATATTCTAGCTTCACCCATCCAAAAAATGATTCCTCCCCCTGACATCTGGGGTGCACCGTTTCGGAAGCTGACCTGTGGGCCTACTAAGTTGACGTACCAAGGGCTTTGTCAACTTAGTCAATATAAACAATTCTAGCTGCAGTGCCATACGATGTCCATCCAACGGCCGTCGTGCTTCTTCAACCTCTGGTCTTCTTGCTCTAGCCGCCCAAAGCAGCGCCGGTCATGCCGCCTGCTCCTGCCTCCCGTGGCCGGTTCTGCTGTCGCGGAGGCCTCACCACCCCCTACTACTCCCACCGCTGGCCATGCCATCCCTCCACTCACCCACACCCCCTATTATTCTACAGTGATGACAGCCTCACACCATAGTCGAACCAGTGAACCCTCGTACTCCTCTCCGCGTGGGCATCCACTGCAGCGTCTTCCCCGGCTCCACGTCATCCCCTTCCTAGGCCTCGCCGTCATCCACCGCCGTGGTGCTCTCGGCACGGCATGGCCAACATGGTCAAGGAACGACTTCCATCGGACGTGGACTATACGTGGAGAGGCTGAAAGCTGGGTCCACGGCCACAGCAAGGAAGTGCCTCCTTATTATGCGGAAAATAATGATTCCTCCACCTGACAACTGGGACCCACTGGACGGGCCACTGTATTTCACGAAAAAACCATCTCCCCCCTGACTGCTGGGACCCACCAGCTACATCTTCGCAAGCAAGGAAGTGCATCCGGGAAAAAAAGGATTCGCCCCCCTGACTGCTGGGACCCACCAACTACATCTTCGCACGCAAGGAAGTGCCTGACAGTCGGGACCCACCTGGTCAAAGCGTACGTAGTGTTGTCATTCTTGTCACGAACGTGTACATACATACTGGTGGATGTAGAGGCATGCACGTGCCGTAGTAGAGGCGCGCACATGTCGTAGTAGAGGCACGCACGTAGCATGTACACGTACGTACAGTGGCCAGTGTGCAAGAAAGAAAATACGACCACGTATGTGTACATACGGGCAGGGTCTCGAACGCCTACTCGCGCATACGTACGGCCAGGGCTCGTGTACATGGCTGGGTCGGAACGGAGAAACAGCATCGTCGTCGTGTTCATGGGGACCCAACCGGCTGGGTCGGAACGGAATACGTTGTCGTGTTCATTGGGAGGGCTTGGACAGAACAGGCAATGGAAACAAGGCCTAGCGTACCGCAGAACGGAGGAAACGGCCTTGTGTTCGACCGGCCACATTCGAAACAGGATCGGGAGGGGTCTGGCGAACCAAAAATGGAGGAAACGGACCTCCTACAGTTGAAACGGGGGTCCTGTTGATCGAGAGGGGTGTGGTGTACCGCAAAATGGACGAAACGGACTTGTGTTGGAGCGCTACGGTCGAAACAGGGGTCCTGTTCATCGGGAGGGGTGTGGCGTACCACAAAACGGGACTCCACGAGATACTGTTCATCTCCACCATCGACCTCCTCTAGCCTCCACGGGGCTACTGTTCATCCACTGTCGACCTCCTCCAGCCTCCACCTGCGACTGTTCATCCATGGGCTCCTGTTCATCCAGCCATCACTGTGTGCTACTCCACCGGCTACTGTTGAACCAACCCTCTCCACGGGCTCCTGTTCAACCACCCCTCCACGGGCTACTGTTCATCCAGCCATCCATGGGATCGTCCTGTTCATCCAGCCCTCCACGGGGTCGTCCTGTACATCCAACCCTCCACGGGGTCCTGTTCATCCAGCCCCAACCGGCTTGATTGATCGGGGTCCTGTTCATCCAGAGGCAACGCCACGGGGTCCTGTTCATCCACCCCCACCGCTCACTGTTCATCCAACCCCCCCCTGCAACGCTCACTGTTCATCCAGAGGCAACATTGATTAGCTTCAGTTAGCAGCAGTAGCGCAGGAATAGCTCAATCGGGCTCAGTTAACAGCCATCGATCGATCGCTCGGGTTCAGTAATGCGTAGCCTGCAGTGCAATCGCTCGGGTTCAGTTAGAGCCCAACGCCTCGCTCGGGTTCAGTTAGAGCCAACGCCTCGCACACACGCGCGTACGTGTACGAGAGAAACGCGCATCGCTCGGCCCCCGACCACCCATCGTAACCGGGAACTCGCCGAAATTTTCCTCGCCCTCGCTTCTACCACGGTTTTTTCCGTAATGGACGACCGAAATAATGTCATGCAGTTGCGTCTCCGGCCCACCTAGGATGAAAAGCCCATTTTCTGTCATGATTTTTTGTCATAGAAGTAGGAGCCCACCACATCTATGATGATACCGGGTTTTGTCACAATTATCGTCATAGAAGTGTCATAAGTATGACAGGAAAAAAATTCGTTCGGCCCAAAATGTCACGGATGCGTCTTTTTTTTGTAGTGACTATCGCCTCTAAAAAAACATACACTATACAATAAAAAGAAGGCATAGAAACGTAGAATAATCCTACACTATACAATAAAGAAATTACATCCGAATATACCCACTGGGCATTATAGTTCGGCACCAGTGATAATATAGCATACACAAACAGCAAATTACATATAGTTGACAAATAAAGCTCATACATCATGGACACGCATCAACAGAACTTACCATTTGAACTATAATCTCTTCAGAAAATAGGATTGGCTAGATTTAGATAGCACCAATTTCAGTCTGCAAAATCTCCAATTCCTTCGTGGTTACCTCAGTGTCTTGTTTCATTTTTTTACTCCTGCATCTAATACTTGCATGTCCAGTCTCAACTTGTTGATTGTACGTTGAGCATGTACACGTTGTCTTGCCACCTCTAGTTGACGCTCAAGAACATCAGCACATTCCAATTCCAATCCATAATCATTCAGTAACGGTCATGCCGCACTGCTCGCAGATCATTGTGTTGATGTCATTTCATCCTGAAATGTTTTTGTAAGTACACCTGACTAGGGCAAAAATATAGTTACAACAATGAAGCGAGCAAGAGAGATTATTTTGTACATGGCAAAACAAGACTAACAATAATGTTACACCTCATGAAGCATAAGCAGGTGATATTTTAAAAATTATAAAAAAGGTAGTATGTGCAGCCTGCATACAGAAATCTCTCTTAGCTCACCAGAGGAACATGATGTTGGAGTCCAATCCAAAACACAGACAAGTTACAAATTTAGACAGCATGTTGCGTATAAGTAAGCAAGCAGTTGGCCATTTTGTAGCTCAATTAAAGTCTTAGGGAGCATAATGAACAGCAGAGGGATTCATAAAAACATACTACAACAAGCAAAACTATGCAATCATTAGCCTAGTATAAACTAGATTGTGAGCCTCATGCAATAATAGTTGGTTAATAGACTTCAAAGCTTCAGGCACACTTCGGCAGAGTAATTAAATGGTAAGGCCTTTAATTATGTCAACTAATAGTTATACAAGTACCCAACATCTGGCATCATTGTTTGGGCATCTCATTAACTGAGGACAAATAAAGCAATTGAAAAGAGAAAATTAACTATGCCTGAAACAAACAAGGAATTGAATTGTTGATTTGGATACAGTGACTTACCTTAACTGGTTGAAGAGGCTTAGCACAGCTCCTACTTCTCTTGCAAGGCTCCTTCCTAACATCTTGTACTTGGAAATCCTCAATCTTATCTTCATTGCACCCCCTCTGCAAGGTGACACAAACTAGTTACTCGTCTCCTTGGATGATAAATATGCATACTTTCTAGTCTGTGAACACAAAAGGATGAGATTATAACAAAACAATGCCACATAATGAAACATGCCGCATCTCTTTCACTTGCACACAATGAAATGAGCATTTACTATGTCTGCACTATGTAAAAACTAGGCATACCTTCGAACTGGATCTCCAGGTACTCTTGGAGAGCCTACTTTAGTGTACAGCCAAACCTTTATGTCACCTATGAGTTAGACAAGGCCCCACTATAGCAGACCTTAGTGTTTAAATCGTTGACAAGCTCCGTTAGAATGTTAGGTCAAGAACAGCAAGTAATCAAAGCAAACAGTCCTAGTATGGCTGGCTGATGCAAACGAGCAATTGAACAGATGTGTGAGCAAATCTTACATATCAAGAAAAGAAGCAATGAAGGAGGCTTAAAGACCATCACTTGACTGACCAGATTTAAGGGGCATTTAAACATCATGTGCAACGTATGAACTAACATAAACATTGCATACTCCAGATTCTACAATGGAATGCACATGTATTAGGTTGTGCCATGTATGATGATGCCTAAATGTACACTATAGCAGACAAGAATGATTCATCATTGCACACACAATTGAATTGCAGGTTAAGGGCCAGTTCGATTCTGCCTTTTCAGGGCTTATTGTCAAAATAAGCCATAAAAGATGTAAAGAAGTCATTTTTTAGTGATGGGCTTGGGCTTAACTTATTTCGCTTTGGAGGGGGGTGTTTTGGTAGAACCTCACTAAAAATTGAAGGGAAGGGGAATAGTGAAATGACTCTGTTGTCTGCCTATATTACACTCAAAATGCAACTGCTGACGCTCGCGTCACACCTGACCCTCAAGTAAAAACAAACACGCAAGAGTTCATTACCCTGCCTGCTTGCATTTCCTCTCCCCTTTCCCTCTACCTCGATCCCCTGCCTGCAGCACTAGGGTTCCTCCAGCGAGCCATTGCCACTGGTCCCATCCGGCCTGGTCCTCGGTGATGCTCTGTCCACCTAGGCTACATGGCTAGTGGGTAGGGGCAAATCTCCTTGGCTACTCCTCCCTCTGCCGCTGCCCCTCATTCTCATGGTCTCCAGTAGCTGCTCCATTGTGGTCCGTCCAACGCACTACTCCGGCAGGCGCTGCACAACTACGGCTAATGCCACACTGTGGCAGAAGGCACCTTATTCCCCCTCCCCTCCTCCTAGGCTGTGGCCTTGAGGTGCTGTTAAAGGATGAGCTCATCCAACAAGGTGAGGATCTCCTCTGATTTTTTGCCAAATTTTCATTCTGACCCACTATACGATGAATTGCCATGAGCTGCTTCTGCTGCTGCTATATGATGCATTGCTATGAGCTACCCCTCCTGCTGCTATATGATGAATTGCTATGAGCTGCTGCTGCTATATGATGAATTGATATGAGCTACTGGTGCTGCTATATGATGAGTTGCTATAAGCTGCTCCTGCTGGTGCTGTACGTTGAATTGCTATGAGCTGCTCTTGTTGATGCTATATGATGAATTTCTATGAGCTGCTCCTGCTGCTGCTATATGATGAATTGCTATGAGCTGCTCCTGCTGCTGCTATATGATGAATTGCTATGAGCTGCTCCTGCTGCGCTATATGATGAATTGCTATGAGCTGCTGCTGGTATATGATGAATTGCACATTGTTGCTGCCGCTGTATGATGAGTTGCTATGAGCTGCTGCTGCTGCTATATGATGCTTTCAGGTGGTGCTGCTATATGATAATAACCAGCCACTTGGACCATCGAATTTCAATAAATAATTGTTCTTCATTTAAATGTGGGTCAAGTGTTCTTAGTTTAAATTAGGCAATGGGATCTCTATGGAAAACATTGACCAAAGTAGATTGTGCCAAGTAGATGGTATCTTTGTATTTGCATTTTCAGCAAGTAGTGATGGTCTATTTTCCTATCATATTCATTACTGCACTGTGTTAAATTTGTGATGTTTGCAAGTCAAATTAATTTTCATATGGGCAGCAAAATGAAAAAATATAATGCAATCTAGACTTTTCACTTATCATACCAAAGATAAGCTGAAAAGGCAATGAAAAGAACTGGTTGGATTATTACATGGAGCTTATATTCACAGGTGCTTATTTTCTTAGGATAAATCGTAATAAATGTCCCTAAGAAACTTGGCCAATAGAACTGACATACAAATAACATGTCACGATGATTGCAATGGAGGAGTGACGTACCATAGCACACTGTATAGGCTCACTGATACGTCTCCAACGTATCTATAATTTTTGATTGTTCCATGCTATTATATTACCCGTTTTGGATGTTTATGGGCTTTACTTTACACTTTTATATCATTTTTGGGACTAACCTACTAACCGGAGGCCCAGCCTGAATTGCTGTTTTTTTTGCCTATTTCAGTGTTTCGAAGAAAAGGGATATCAAAGGGAGTCCAAACAGAATGAAACCTTCGGGAGAGATCTTTTCGGAACAAACACAATCCAGGAGACTTGGAGTGGACATCAAGCTACAAACGAGGCGGCCACGAGGGTGCCCGGTGCGCCCCCCACCCTCGTGGCCCCCTCATGGCTCCACCGACATACTTCCTTCGCCTATATATACTCCCATACCCTGAAAACATCGTAGGGCACCACGAAAACCTAATTCCACCGCCGCAACCTTCTGTATCCGCGAGATCCCATCTTGGAGCCTTCGTCGGCGCTCCACCGGAGGGGGAATCGACCATGGAGGGCCTCTACATCATCTCCAAGGCCTCTCCGCTGAGTTGTGAGTAGTTTACCACAGACCTTCGGGTCCATAGTTATTAGCTAGATGGCTTCTTCTCTCTCTTTGAATCTCAATACAAAGTTCTCCTTGATCTTCTTGGAGATCTATTCGATGTAACTCTTTATGTGGTGTGTTTGTCGAGATCAGATGAATTGTGGGTTTATGATCAAGTTTATCTATAATAAGTATTTGAATCTCCTCTGAATTCTTTTATGTATGATTGGTTATCTTTGCAAGTCTTTTCAAATTATCAGTTTGGTTTGGCCTACTAGATTGATCTTTCTTGCAATGGGAGAAGTGCTTAGCTTTGGGTTCAATCTTGCGGTGTCCTTTCCCAGTGACAGCAGGGGCAACAAGGCACGTATTGTATTGTTGCCATCGAGGATAAAAGGATGGGGTTTATATCATATTGCTTGAGTTTATCCCTCTACATCATGTCATCTTTATTAATGTGTTGCTCTATTCTTCATGAACTTAATACTCTAGATGCAGGCAGGAGTCGTTCGATGTGTGGAGTAATAGTAGTAGATGTAGAATCATTTCGATCTACTTGTTGTGGACGTGATGCCTATATACATGACGATGCCTAGATACTCTCATAACTATGCACTTTTCTATCAATTGCTTGACAGTAATTTGTTCACCCACCGTAATACTTATGCTATCTTGAGAGAAGCCTCTAGTGAAACCTATGGCCCCCGGGTCTATCTTTTATCATATAAGTTTCCCATCTACTTTTATTTGCATCTTTTACTTTCCAATATATATCATAAAAATACCAAAAATATTTATCTTATCTTATTATCTCTATCAGATCTCACTTTTGCAAGTTACCGTGAAGGGGTTGACAACCCCTTTATCACATTGGTTGCGAGGTTCTTGTTTGTTTGTGTAGGTGCGTGGGACTTTTGAGGAGCCTCCTACTGGATTGACACCTTGGTTCTCAAAAACTGAGGGAAATACTTACGCTACTTTGCTGCATCACCCTTTCCTCTTCAAGGGAAAACCAACGCAGTGCTCAAGAGGTAGCGAGAAGGATTTCTGGTGCCGTTGCCGGGGAGGTCTTCGCTCAAGTCATGACATACCAAGTACCCATCACAAACTCATCTCCCTCGCATTACATTATTTGCCATTTGCCTCTCGTTTTCCTCTCCCCCACTTCACCCTTGCCGTTTTATTCGCCCTCTCTTTCCCAATCTTCTCTCTCTTTCGCTTGCCTTCTTGTGTGCTTGTGTGTTGGATTGCTTGTCATGATGGCGCAAGATAATACCAAATTGTGTGACTTTTCCAATACCAATAATAATCATTTCCTTAGCAATCCGATTGCTCCTCTTAATGATGTTGAATCTTGTGAAATCAATGCTGCTTTGTTGAATCTTGTTATGAAAGATCAATTCTCTGGCCTTCCTAATGAAGATGACGCTACTCATCTAAACAACTTTGTTGATTTTTGTGATATGCAAAAGAAGAAAGATACGGATAATGATATTGTTAAATTGGAGTTATTTCCGTTTTCACTTAGAGATCGTGCTAAAACTTGGTTTTCGTCTTTGCCTAAAAATAGTATTGATTCATGGAATAAGTGCAAAGATGCTTTTATCTCTAAGTATTTTCCTCCTGCTAAGATCATCTCTCTTAGGAACAATATTATGAATTTTAAACAACTCGATCATGAGCATGTTGCCCAATCTTGGGAAAGAATGAAATTAATGATTCACAATTGCGCTACTCATGGTTTGAACTTATGGATGATCATACAAAAAATTTATGCTGGATTGATTTTTGCTTCTAGAAATCTTTTAGATTCGGCCGCGGGAGGCACTTTTAGGGAAATCACCTTAGGAGAAGCTACTAAACTCCTTGATAACATTATGGCTAATTATTCTCAATGGCACACCGAAAGATCTACTAGTAAAAAAGTGCATGCTATAGAAGAGATTAATGTTTTGAGTGGAAAGATGGATGAACTTATGAAATTGTTTGCTACTAAGAGTGCTCCTATTGATCCTAATGATATGCCTTTGTCTACTTTGATTGAGAATAATAATGAATCTATGGATGTGAATTTTGTTCGTAGGAATAATTTTGGTAACAATGCTTATAGAGGAAACTTTAATTCTAGACCGTTTCCTAGTAATTCCTCTAATAATTATGGTAATTCCTACAACAACTCTTATGGAAATTTTCATAAGATGCCCTCTGATTTTGAGAATAGCGTTAAAGAATTTATGATCTCTCAAAAGAATTTTAATGCTTTGCTTGAAGAAAAATTGCTTAAAGTTGATGATTTGGTTAGGAACGTTGATAGACTTTCGCTTGATGTTGATTCTTTGAAACTTAGATCTATTCCACCTAAGCATGATATCAATGAGTCTCTCAAATCCATGAGAATTTCCATTGATGAGTGCAAAGAAAGAACCGCTAGGATGCGTGCTAAGAAAGATTGCTTTATAAAAGCGTGTTCTTCTAGTTTCCATGAAAATAATGATGAAGATCTAAAAGTTATTGATGTGTCACCTATTAAATATTTGTTTTTCAATATGAATCTTGATAATGATGGGACTGGAGATGAGTCAACTTTAGTTAAAAGGCGTCCCAATAATTCGGAGTTTTTAGATCTTGATGCTAAATTTGGTACAAGTGGGATTGGAGAGGTCAAAACTTTACATAGCATTGAACCCACTATTATGGATTTCAAGGAATTTAATTATGATAATTGTTCTTTAATAGATTGTATTTCCTTGTTACAATCCGTGTTGAATTCTCCTCATGCTTATAGTCAAAATAAAGCTTTTACCAAACATATTGTTGATGCCTTGATGCAATCTTATGAGGAAAAACTTGAATTGGAAGTTTCTATACCTAGAAAAATTTATGATGAGTGGGAACCTACTATAAAAATTAAAATTAAAGATCATGAGTGCTATGCTATGTGTGATTTGGGTGCTAGTGTTTCCACGATTCCGAAAACTTTATGTGATGTGCTAGGTTTCCATGATTTTGATGATTGCTCTTTAAACTTGCACCTTGCGGATTCCACCATTAAGAAACCTATGGGAAGGATCAATGATGTTCTTATTGTTGCAAATAGGAATTATGTGCCCGTAGATTTTATCGTTCTTGATATAGATTGCAATCTTTCATGTCCTATTATTCTTGGTAGACCTTTCCTTAGAACGATTGGTGCAATTATTGATATGAAGGAAGGGAATACTAGATTCCAATCTCCATTAAGGAAAGGCATGGAACACTTTCAAATAAATAAAGTCAAATTACCTTATGAATCTATCATGCGAGCCACTTATGAATTGAATGACAAAGATGGCACTACTTAGATCTATTCTCGCTTTTATGCCTGGCTAGGGGCGTTAAACGATAGCGCTAGTTGGGAGGCAACCCAATTTTATTTTTGTTTCTTGCTTTTTGCTTCTGTTTAGTAATAAATAATTCATCTAGCCTCTGTTTAGATGTGTTTTTATGTTTTAATTAGTATTTGTGCCAAGTAGAACCTATAGGATAACCTATGTTGATAGTTAATTTGATTCTGCTGAAAAACAGAATTTTTTTCCCGTACAAAAATAATTTTAGTAAATCACAGAAAATTGATTTTGCGTTGATTCTTTTTGAAGTAGATCAATAGACAAATTTCCCAGGACTTCCTATTTTGGTAGGAGTTTTAGAATTCCATAAGTATTCGAAAGTTACAGATTTCTACAGACTGTTCTGTTTTTGACAGATTCTGTTTTTCGTGTGTTGTTTGCTTATTTTGATGCATCTATGGCTAGTATCGGGGGGTATGAACCATAGAGAAGTTGGAATAGAGTAGTTTTAACACCAATATAAATAAATAATAAGTTCATTACAGTATCTTATGTGGTGGTTTTTCTTTCTTGCACTAACGGAGCTTATGAGATTTCCTATTGAGTTTTGTGTTGTGAAGTTTTCAAGTTTTGGGTAAAGATTTGATGGACTATGGAATAAGGAGTAGCAAGAGCCTAAGCTTGGGGATGCCCATGGCACCCCAAGATATTCAATGATAACCAAAAGCCTAAGCTTGGGGATGCCCCGGAAGGCATCCCCTCTTTCGTCTTCATTTATCGGTAACTTTACTTGGAGCTATATTTTTATTCGCCACATGATATGTGTTTTGCTTTGAGCGTCTTGTACGATATGAGTCCTTGATTTTTATATTTCCACAATCATCCTTGCTGTACACACCTTTTGGGAGAAACCCACATGATTTGGAAATTATTAGAATACTTTATGTTCTTCACTTATATCTTTTGAGCTAGATAGTTTTGCTCTAGTACTTCACCTATATCTTTTAGAGCACGGTGGTGGTTTAATTTTGTAGAAATTGTTGATCTCTCATGCTTCAATTATATTATTTTGAGAGTCTTTTAGAACAGCA
Source organism: Triticum aestivum (assembly GCF_018294505.1). Taxonomy (NCBI): domain Eukaryota; kingdom Viridiplantae; phylum Streptophyta; class Magnoliopsida; order Poales; family Poaceae; genus Triticum; species Triticum aestivum. The sequence continues at coordinate 124,871,481 of NC_057795.1, read as the reverse complement.
TGGTATTTGCTATGGTTAAAAAATTGGTCCTAGAATGATGGGCATCCAAGTTGGGTATAATAAAAACTATCATAGGAAGTGAATTGGATGCTATGATCAATTTGATACTTGATAATTGTTTTGAGATATAGAGGTGGTGACATTAGATTCATGCTAGTTGGGTAATTGTGAATTTAAAGAATACTTGTGTTGAAGTTGGAAAGTCCCATAGCATGCACGTATGGTAAAAGTTGTGTAACAAATTTGTTGCATAGGATGCTCTTTTGATTGCCTTCCTTATGTGTGGAGGTCGGGATCACGTGATAGTTAACTCCTACCAACCCTTCCCCTAGGAGCATGCGTAGTAGTACTTTGCTTCAGGGCTAATAAAACTTTTGCAATAAATATATGAGTTCTTTATGACTAATGTGAGTTCATGGATTATACGCACTTTTACCCTTCCATCGTTGCTAGCCTATTCGGTACCGTGCATTGCCCTTTCTCACCTTGAGAGTTGGTGCAAACTTCGCTAGTGCATCCAAACCCCGTGATGCAATACTCTCTATCACACATAAACCTCCTTATATCTTCCTCAAAACAGCCACCATACCTACCTATTATGGGATTTCCATAGCCATTCCGAGATATACTGCCATGCAGCTTTCCACCGTTCCGTTTATCATGACGCGTATCATCATTGTCATATTGCCTTGCATGATCATGTAGTTGACATCGTATTTGTGGCAAAGCCACCTTCATAATTTTTCATACATGTCACTCTTGATTCATTGCCCATCCTGGTACACCGCCGGAGGCATTCATATAGAGCCATATCTTGTTCTAGTTTTGAGTTGTAATTCATGAGTTGTAAATAAATAGAAGTGTGATGATCATCATTATTAGAGCATTGTCCCTTATAAAAAATAAAAAATAAAAGAAAGGCCAAAAAAGGAAAGGCCAAAGGAAAAAAGGAAAAGGAAAAAAAGAAAGGCCCAAAAAAGAAAAGAAATAAAAAAGGGGGACAATGTTACTATCTTTTTCCACACTTGTGCTTCAAAGTAGCACCAGGTTCTTCATATAGAGAGTCTCATATGTTGTCACTTTCATATAATAGTGGGAATTTTTCATTATAGAATTTGGCTTGTATATTCCAATGATGGGCTTCCTCAAAATGCCCTAGGTCTTCGTGAGCAAGCAAGTTGGATGCACACCCACTAGTTTCTTTTGTTGAGATTTCATACATTTATAGCTCTAGTGCATCCATTGCATGGAAATCCCTAGTCCTCATGTTGACATCAATTGATGGGCATCTCCATAGCCCATTGATTATCCTCGTCAATGTGAGACTTTCTACTTTTTTGTCTTCTCCACACAACCTCCATCATCATATTCTATTCCACCCATAGTGCTATATCCATGGCTCACGCTCATGTATTGCGTGAGAGTTGAAAAAAGTTGAAGCGCGTTAAAAAGGATGAACCAATTGCTTGACTGAAACCGGGGTTGTTCTTGATGGGAGTATTTTGTGTGATGAAAATGAAACATAGCCTAACTATATGATTTTGTAGGGATGAACCTTCTAATGCCATTATATTTTGAGAAGACATGATTGCTTTGTTAGTATGCTTGAAGTATTACTATTTCTTATGTCAATATGAGATTTTGTCTTGAATCATTTGGATCTGAACATTCATGCCACAATAAAGAAAATTACATTGAGAATTATGCTAGGTAGCATTCCACATCAAAAGTTCTGTTTTTATCATTTACCTACTTGAGGACGAGTAGGAATTAAACTTGGGGATGCTTGATACGTCTCCAACGTATATATAATTTTTGATTGTTCCATGCTATTATATTACCCGTTTTGGATGTTTATGGGCTTTACTTTACACTTTTATATCATTTTTGGGACTAACCTACTAACCGGAGGCCGAGCCCAAATTGCTATTTTTTTGCCTATTTCAGCGTTTCAAAGAAAAGGAATATCAAACGGAGTCCAACCGGAATGAAACCTTCAGGAGCGATCTTTTCGGAACAAACGCAATCCAGGAAACTTGGAGTTGACGTCAAGCTGCAAATGAGGCAGCCACGAGGGTGCCCGGTGCGCCTAAGGGGGTGGGCGCGCCCCCCACCCTCGTGGGGCCCTCGTGGCTCCACCGACGTACTTCCTTCGCCTATATATACTCTCGTACCCTGAAAACATCGGAGGGCACCACGAAAACCTAATTCCGCCACCGCAACCTTCTGTATCCGCGAGATCCCATCTTGGAGCCTTCATCGGCGTTCCACCGGAGGGGGAATCGACCATGGAGGGCCTCTACATCATATCCAAGGCCTCTCCGATGAGTTGTGAGTAGTTTACCAGAGACCTTTGGGTCCATAGTTATTAGCTAGATGGCTTCTTCTCTCTCTTTGAATCTCAATACAAAGTTCTCCTCGATCTTCTTGGAGATCTATTCGATGTAACTCTTTTTGCAGTGTGTTTGTCGAGATCCGATGAATTGTGGGTTTATGATCAAGTTTATCTATGAGAAGTATTTGAATCTCCTCTGAATTCTTTTATGTATGATTGATTATCTTTGCAAGTCTCTTCGAATTATCAATTTGGTTTTGCCTACTAGATTGATCTTTCTTGCAATGGGAGAAGTGCTTAGCTTTGGGTTCAATCTTGCAGTGTCCTTTCCTAGTGACAGCAGGGGCAGCAAGGCATGTATTATATTGTTGCCATCGAGGATAAAAAAGATGGGTTTTATATCATATTGCTTGAGTTTATCCCTCTACATCATGTCATCTTTCTTAATGTGTTACTCTGTTCTTCATGAACTTAATACTCTAGATAAAGGCAGGAGTTGGTCGACGTGTGGAGTAATAGTATTAGATGCAGAATCGTTTCGATCTACTTGTTGCGGACATGATGCCTATATACATGATGATGCCTAGATATTCTCATAACTATGCACTTTTCTATCAATTGCTCGACAGTAATTTGTTCACCCACCGTAATACTTATGCTATCTTGAGAGAAGCCACTAGTGAAACCTGTGGCCCCCGGGTCTATCTTTTATCATATAAGTTTCCCATCTACTTTTATTTGCATCTTTTACTTTCCAATCTATATCATAAAAATACCAAAAATATTTATCTTATCTTATTATCTCTATCAGATCTCACTTCTGCAAGTTACCGTGAAGGGATTGATAACCCCTTTATCGCGTTGGTTGCGAGGTTCTTGTTTGTTTGTGTAGGCGCGTGGGACTTTTGAGGAGCCTCCTACTGGATTGATACCTTGGTTCTCAAAAACTGAGGGAAATACTTACGCTACTTTGCTGCATCACCCTTCCCTCTTGAAGGGACCAATGCAGTGCTCAAGAGGTAGCACTCACCGCTGCCTCTCCTTTTTTGCGATGTTCCATGAAATTGCCATCTACATCTTGTACTTTTTCATTGTGTAACTCTATCTGCAAGTTGACATGGCTAATTTCAGACATCTCTACATGATAATACATTGCATATCCCTTGCGCATATTTAAACCACCAATTAATGATTATGTGCGTAGCATAAACTTGCCATGACTCTGTGTGCTGGACTAGCAGACACTCTAAGGAGCCTAATGTTGTGCACTGGAATTCCTACATGCCACCTATGATCTTGTGTAATGTACTGCCTCTGTTCCTAAATATATGTCTTTGTAGAGATTCTAGTATGGACCACATACAGATGTATATAGATGCATTTTCGAGTGTAGATTCACTCATTTTGCTCTGTATGTAGCCTATAGTGGAATCTCTAGAAAGACTTATATTTAAGAATGGAGGTACGAGGTAGTATCATGTATGACATCTACATATCTAATTTAGCAGCCAGTAGTAGAAATCATTGTCTGCACAAAGCGATTACTGGTCGAAAATCCTACCAAAGCACGCTGGCAGGCACAGAACAATACAAGAAAGAGAGACGCACTTACAAGATCATAGCTATGCCTCAGTCCAGGATCTTGGTTGGCCAAGCTGTTAGATCCAGGAGAAACATCGTCCTTGTAGTTTTTGTCAGCTGCATAATAGGTAACAACGACCTGTTAGTATATTTGAAGTATATCGGGCAGGTGATGTTGTACAGGTTTAAAGGTGACAAGTACCTAGGCCATGGTAGGTGCTTGGCATCTTGCCAGACGGTGGGAATCAGGTTAAAAACGTCAAGGGTGAGGACGCTGCACTGGCTGTTGGGGTCCGGTAAGGAGATCTAGAACCGTCGAGTAGGGTGTTTGTGGAGCGGCTCCGGTAGGGTGGACTACGGTGTGGCCGAAGCGGATCTGTGGCCGTGGACGAGGGCGTAGGTGAAGCTGCTCCGGTGGTTGGGTTAAGTATGGTGTCGACGATGCGGATCTGCGATCGTGGACGGGGCATCAGAAGCTGCTCCGGTCTGGATGAGGGTGCGAGGAAGCGGATCTGAGGCCGTGGACTTGTGAGTTGGTAAAGCGGCCCCGGTAGGGTTGATAATGGGTATAGGCGAAGCTACTCCGGTAGGGTTGACGATGGTATCGGCGAAGCAGCTCCAGTAGGGTTGAGGAAGGTGTCGGCAAAGAGGATCAGAGGCCGTCGACGGGGGCATCGGTGGGGCGGTTTCGGGGGTGTGTGGACGAAGCGTCTCCGGTGGGGAGTATGAATGAGCCGCTGCAGATGTGCTACGGTTGACAAGAGTACCGGCGAAGCAGATCCGGCGCTGTGGACAAGGCCGGCACTGAATGGGCTATGGTACAGTGGTGGATGAGCAGTCTACTTGTTTCTAGGGGAGGTGGGAGGGGTAGATGCGGCCGCAGAAGCAAATCCGGCGAGGTGGACGCTGCTGGCAGTGAATGGGCTCTGGTACGCTAGTGGATGAGCAGTCTAGGGTTTCGAGAGGGGAGGGAAGAAAGGTCGATGAAGTACGGACAGCGTGATGTAAGATGCTTTGGTGCTGTGGAGTTAGTCGTTTTTGCGAGAGGGGGAGAGGAAATGGGGGTGCCGTGTAGTGGGGGGAACCTGAAGTTACCAAAGAAGCCCCGACCTATTATGCAGATGAGGGTGGTATTGTAACTGTTGGTCTCCATGCACCAAGGACAAAAGGGGAACTTCGCATGCTAAAGACTAGGTGGCAGAAATTTTAGAAGGAGGCAGGAGATTTTGCCGCCCGCGGGATCGTTTGTATCTAGTTTCAACTAATTTTGGACCGTGCTATCGGGAAGGTCATGCAAAACTATGTACACGGGGCACGCGTCAGCAGTTAATAACTGGTGTGAAATCCACCCCAGGAAAAATGACAATAACTCGGGATGATGCGTCGATAACACTACAAAAAAAATACACTTCCGTGATGATACATGTTTGTCACAGTAGGTCGCGTTTTTTGTCATGCATGTACATCCATGACAAATTTATGACAGAATCAAGATAGTCATACCTGTGCTGTCATAGAAGTGTTCCATGACATTACCAAAATTATCATCACGGAAGTATCCATTTCCATGACGATAAATCGCGCGTCACAGAAGTGCTTTCGTCAAGGGTGACCGACACGTGGCATCCACCGTAACGGAACGCCGTTAAGCTATCGGGCCGGGTTTTGGATCCGATAACCCGTTAACAGCCCCGACCAATGGGAAATTTCCACGTGTAAAATTCTTATTGGCCAGACGAAACACGTGTCAGCTCGTCAGTGGGTCAGATAGGCGCCTATGATATGTCGACACGTGCCACGGCCCACCACTGGCCCATTTAGCTTACAAAGCCGGCCCGTTTGACTTGGTCAAAAGTTAACGGGCTGGCCCATGAAAAGCTTGTTAACGGTCTCTTCGCAAATAGCCCATTTTACGGCCCGTTAGGCACTAAAGGAAATCGGCCCAACAACGTCATGTGGCCCGTCGAATATAACACCAGCCCATTTCACTTTCGGCCCATGTATGGCCCACGACATCTTTCGGCCCATATGAGGCCTTCATATCTTTCGACCCTTTACAGGCCCACGGTGACTCTAGCCCATAATGAACAGTAATTTTCTTTGTACCCGTTAACGGCCCGTGATTTACATGGGCCGTTTCCAGCCCATGTTAGCTTTCCGCCTATTGACGGCCCATACATTCTTGGGCTCCTTTTCGGCCCTCGATTATTTCCGGCCCGTTACTGGCCTGTTCCCCTAATGGGCCAAATTCGGCCCATGGCAAGAGTCGGCCCGTTACTGGCATGTTCCCCAAATGGGCCAAATTCGGCCCTTGGCAAGAGTCGGCCCGTTACTGGCCTATTACCCTAATGGGCCAAATTCGGCCCATGGCAAGAGTCGGCCCGTTTTTGGCCAGCCTGTCCTATATTCTGGCCAATTAACGACCCGTTATGCCTGTGACAGAATTAAGCTTTTGCAGTCCTACGGCCTGTTAATAGCTCGTTACCGTGCTGGGCCGATACCAATTACGCCCGATTACGGCCCATGTAGACCCATTTATCCGACGTCCCTAGGCCCATTTATCGACGGCCCGAGGCCCACCGATTACAGGCCCATTTATCGACGGCCCGTAGGAGACCCATGGATCCTACGGCCCGTATATGGCCCATGGGTAGTTGCGGCCACTAGCAAACCAGGGAAAAAGAAGACTAGGAAATAAATAAGGCCCAAACTAACGCTAGGCTATTAAGGCAATTGCACATATTACATCCATTCGGCATCAAAGATCCCCACCAGTGCAGGGAACACCCTACACTATACAAAAATGGCTTGCTGTTTTCTTCAGCCGGTGGCTGCATGTTAAGAATAAATTTTATATCGCACCAAAACAAATTACAACTATATAACAAAAGGAAGGTTGGCATAAAACTTAACAATCTAGCAGATAAATGCACCACCAGAAGTTCAGAAGCTCTGTTCATTTGACCTTACTGTTATGTTTTCATGTTGTATTGTCCGATGGAACACCATAACCCTCGCCTTCATTTCCCCTAGGCTCCTGAACAACATAGCAAATGTCTGATAGTCTGGTTTCAAAACCATGCAAATCTTGACGACATTGAGCAATGTTTCTCCTTGTTTCACAAAGGGCCTCTGTTAGGGAATGGACTTGTGTCTGGAGCGCAAATACAACATTGCTTTGAGCTTGCATATCTTGATCATGAGGCAGTTTGGATGATATTGCTTAACAACCAACCCAGTATTACGCAGGAACGTTCTTTTGGCACTGTTAGTGGACAGGTACTGACCCACTGCAGCAAAAGCTGACATTGCGGTTATAGTTGCCTTGCCACCTTCAGAAAGTGGTGGTTCCACCATTTTTTCCATAGCTCGCTGAAAAGTTGAGGTTTTACATTAGTAGTACCAGAATAGAAGATATTAAGGAGGCAGCAAAACCAAACAAAATAGCTTTGGTCTATATACAGAACTTATTCTGGTGAACCCATGTAAAATATTAGTTGTATTTTATTGCAAAGTACATAATAAAACCAGGTTCCAAACATATGACCATGTACCATCGCTAATGTATTGTCTATTTCTTCACATTGTATTGAGGGCTAAGGATAAAGAGACGAAGTTTATAATACGGTAAGCATAGTATGACATCATTCATATCACAAAACAACTGAGAACAGACAAAGAGGCAATTGTAACGTTGTGTGGGCAAGTCCAGCACGGAACTAGATTATGGGTCAAGATCAAAGGAACATCACTCCTCCCTTTAAACCTTGTAAGGTGCAATGATACGCTAAGACAATTGTGTATAAAATTGAAAAGAGTAATAGACATTGGCTACAAACCACGCAGTTCAAGGCACAAGTCAGAGTAAGTAGTAGTTAAAAGGCATGAGGATTAAGGACTTACAACAGCGGCTTTGACTGGTGTAGTCATGCCCTTCTTCTTGCTGGTGTGACAGTCCTTGAAGATTTCCACGGCATTTGGTTCAGGTACTTTTTGGTCCTTGCGGGCTTTCCTCTGCATTTCGAACAAGTCAATATAGATCTGATAATATGCTACAGTGAAAAGAGTGAAACAGCAGCTAATAACAAGAGCCTCGCAGTGTGCAATATAGCAACGAGATCCTGTCGTCTGTTGGAATTTCACTTTCGTATGGTTGGCCTTGTTCTTTGAACAGTTCACCTACAAGAAGATAGATTTGTGTGGCACATGCGTCAATAGGACTTCAACATGTGATCTGATCACATATATATAATGTACCTAATACTTCGGATCAGACTAGTGTTTAACAAGGCCCCTCCAGTCTTCATCCGATATATTTTCCACTGGAGATGTTTGGGAAAGTTCACTGTTAGCCTTGCCTTCAAAGTGAGTTTTCCTCAAGTTATACCGATACTGTCGCAGAGAAGACTTGAAAACATGGGTGCAAGCTTGTCTGGTTGCATCATCTTGGCTATCCAACTTGAACCTCATCTGTTGAAAATTATGGGAGTCTCATTATCAGCAACCTAGAAAGTATGGGACAGAGCAAGATGATATTACTAGTTTCCATACATAACCATACTTACAGATAAATGGTCGAGGAAGGTGTTGAACTGGGTTTCGTCTTTTCATTCCTGTACTGAATCCATGTTGGGAGGATACGTACATGACACCTAACGGCAACCGCTGCCTCTGATACTAACTTGGCTGACTCTGTAGCATCACGTGGCCTTTTTAAACCTCCCTCAAAACGGATCTCCATTCTTCCTCCTCTAGATTTAGTTAACCTATCGAGCATTATCCCTGATGTTTGTTTCCTCTTGCGCCTAGGTGCTAGTCCAACAACAAACATAGGAAGTGTTAGTGTACATCAAACTGTGAGACTACATATAAAGAAGCATGCAACTGTAACTTGACTCCAGCAACTACCTTCTTGCTGTTGAAGCTCACAAGGTTCATCTGATATTGCCAACTCATCTTGTGTCAAGAGTGCTTGGGAAGTAGTGTCAGGTGGCAAGGGAGTTGGGAACGTGCTGCTAGCTCAGTTGATGCACGAGTATGTCGTGCAGCTGGTAGTACTGTGGTAGGTGTTGCAAGAACTAGGGCTGTCTCTGCTTGTTTGGTGGCAACTATTTGTTTCTGTTTGGCTTTTTTTTGCAGTTCGTGTAGCATGGGATGCCGTGTTTGTAGAATTTTCCGCTGGACTTTCACCTTCTATTGCACCATCAGTACCAGCAGAATCTGCAGGATTCATCCACTTCTCATTCCCTGCCATTCTCTGTTTCTTCCTCTTTCTCTGTGCCATGTTAAGTCAAGCCGACAAGAAAAATGAATAAAATTTAGTTCTTCAGAACAAATTGATGCGTGATGCAGACGAATAAAACTTTGATGTTAGACAACCACATGATAGGAGGATGTAATATGTATGAAAAATAGGACAGAAAAGATAATCAGAACTATGATGTGTAAACTAAGAAGAAGACATTTCACCAAATTAGAAGCAATGCAATGGAAGGTAGACACCATGTGAAAGATGCTACAAATATCGCTCTGCCAAGTTAACAGTGTCTCAGCATAAATGGCGTTTAAACAAATGTGAAGCAGTACAAGAAATAAATCATATGCAAGATGCAAACAACATCACACTACCATGTTAGAGGTCTCTCGTCATTAGTGCCATTGCATATTCACAGCATTGCATATTCACAGCTTATGATGTGTAAACTAAGGAGAAGGCATTTCAACAAATTAGAAGCAATGAAAGCTAGACACCATATGAAAGATGCAAATAATATCACTCTACCAAGTTAAAATTGTCTCGTCATAAGTGCCATTTCAACAAATTAGTAGTACAAGCTAGAAAAGAATGTGAGATGTAACCTATATCACACTCCAAAGTCAAACGTGTCTTATGATAAGTGATTGTTGCAGGTTACACAAAAGTAGTAATTTGATGTAAGAACATGGTGTGATAGACAGATATTGTATGTTCTAGAAACAGGAACACGTGTCTTATTCAAGTATAATGTGTAAAGTAAGCAGATGGAATTCAACAAAATTAGAAGCAATACAAGCTAGACATCACACATAACATGCAACCACATATAACAGTGCCAAGTTAGAGGGAGCACCAGTGATGCTGCACTAGGGGAGACGTGCTCATCATAAACACAGCTTTGTTGAGTGTCTATGCATGTGTTGTCTTGGAAATCATCTTGGGGTGTGGAGGAGTAGAAATTGTAGAGGCCCTCCATTTGGAAGGAGCACCTTTATCCGCTGCCTTGCTAACTTCCTTCTGCTTTCTTGATTTTGAATTGTCAAGTAAAACCGACAAGAAAAAGCAATAAAATTCTCTCTTCAAAACTCATTCATGCATGATACTGACAATCACTATTTTGATCTAAGGCAAACACATGATACCAAGATGGAATATGTACGAAAAACAGGACGGCATGGCATGTTCACAACTGTTTGTGTAAACTAAGCAGAAACCATTCCAGCAAATAAGAAGCAATGCAAGCTAGACACCACATGAAAGATGCAACCAATATGACTGCCAAGTTAAAAGCGTCCCATCATAAATGGAATTTCAACAAATTAGAAGCAGCGCATGCTATAAATCATATGAAAGATGCAACTAATATCGCACTGCATATACTAAAGGTGTCTCGTCATATTGATTGATGCGGGATACAAAAAAAACAATAGTTTTATGTAAGGACATGCTTAATAGACAGATGTACTATGTACTAAATACAGGAAGGCATGTCACATTAACAGGTATAATGTCACATTTACAGGAGTATAAGCTAAGCAGACTAGCACATGCAGTTTAACCAGATTGGAAGAATTACAATCTAGACACCATATGCAACATGCAGCCACATATCACGCTGCCAAGTTAGAGCAAGCACCTGCAATGCTAGTGTAGGGGAAATGTTGTAATCAACTACAGAGCTACGTTCACTATCTCATCTAGCATTTCTATTTCTTGAGAATCATGTCGGGAGGCTGACGCTGCATTCTCTAAATGAGGAGTAGTCCCCTTGCCTGCCTGCCTCGTCATAAGTGATTGATGAGGGATCCACAAGAACATTAGTTTGATGTAAGAACATGGTTAATACACAGATGTACTAGTATGTACCAAAAACAGAAAGGCATGTCATATTCAAAGGTATAATGTGTAAGCTAAGTAGATGCAATTTAACCAAATTGGAAGCAATACAAGCTAGACATCCGGCTGGAGTGGAGAGCATGATCATCTAGGACCTGAGAGCCTGGTGGGAGGCGGGCTGCTTCGCCACCATCGCGGCTTTTTAGTTGGCTTCCAGGTGATGCCTGTCTTTGTTGGGCTTGTCACTGGCTCGGCCAGTGCCCTGAGTAGCTATTTTTCTTCTGGTGCTCATGGGATGGTGGTTCATGTAAAAAATATCTTTCCTTATCTTAATAAAGACCGACTTCGGCCTTTCGAATACAAGCTAGAAACCAACATGCAACAACATATGACACCGCGAAGTTAAAGCAAGCACCTGGGATGGTGGTTCATTGCGAGCGAGGTCATCAACTACAGAGCTATGTTTACCGTCTCCATCTGCTGACACCGCACCCTTTATAGCGTTGTAATGTGTCTTGCCTACCCGTATACCAAGCTGGAGTGACTTCTCTCGTTTCTTTGTTGCTTCTCTTTCGGTAGGAGAGTCTGAAATACCCTTGCATAAAAACACAATAGTGAGAGTATGGGTGAAGTGTGTGCAGAACTAGTGCACTGTAAAAGTAGCAGATAGCAGGTGGCTTAAAAATAAATGACAGGAGACATATGATAGCTCTAGAACATTGCATGGCAAACAAAATTAGATTCTACTCCGTATGATTTTGTAATATATGAGCACAGGAAATGCAAGTACTCCTCCAGCACACCACCACATGTGGTCATATCTAAGATAACAGTCGACTGAAAATAAATAGGTCAGTCGATTTTTTTAATGAACTGTCCGATCTATAAGGAACGGACAGATGGCCTTCGTCTACCTCCCGCTAGTCACTATTGATAATCTTTCACGAACCGCCAACGACCACCGGCCTAGACCCGTGCCTCCGCCGCCCCGCCCTCCCATCGACCTCACACCACCGCCGTGCTTGGCAGCACCCCCAAGCCATCCCTTTAATCCCGGCCGACCTCCAGATCGGGCGCCAGTAACTCTAGGCTGCAGACGCCCCTAAGATAAACACCAAGGCGCTGCTTCCCCGGCGTAATAGTCGTACTAGCGCCTGTTACGCCGGGGAATGCTTCCGTTAATTGGGAATCAACCGGACAGAAATTGAAATTCAGGGGGGCGACGGACCTCTAGCTAAGGTGAAATAGTATATGAGGAGAAACCGTGTGCATCGCGAGTTACTAGGAACATCTAGTATCAAGAAGAAGCGGTCAAATAGTGTCTTCTGTGGGATGATACCGTGCAAGCAGAGACGTAAGATTTGCACGAATAAGGGAAGAGGAGTACCTTCTTCGGTTGCCGGTGTGGTCACCTCCACATGTCACGCCGATCTTCTTGTTTTTACCGGGGAAACCGATGTTCTGGAGGGTGCAGGCTTGGACGAACCCATGGCCAAATTGTTGAATGTGTTGTTGTGGCTGTATGTCGGCGGAGGGGAAGCAGATCCGAGGCGGCGAAGGATGGCATAGCAAACAACTCCGATGCGGTGGAGGGTGGCGAAGTTGGAGCGGCAGCGGTGAGGCGCAAGACGGCGTGGTTGAACAGGCTCGGGTATGGACGGCTCGGCCTCGGCTTCAACTACTAGCCGTGGAGGGCGTTGCGGTTGAGGTTGTGGTGGACGACGACGTCGGGGTATCGGCTCCGGCGTGATGGAGGAGGGCAGTGGTTGATGGGTTGGATGGGGTGGCGGACGGAGTACACCGGGGTTTCGCGGCTGGTGGAGAGGTAGTTTTGGCGCCCACGGAGTACGAATGGGGAATCGGACGGGTGGGGGGAACCATGTTTCGGTCTGGGACGCGCTTGTTTTTGGCTTTTTTGAACAGAAGATGGGACGCACTTGTTTGAAATTTGGGGAAAGTACAAACTTTGCCCCCCTCTTAAATTTTGAACCTACTGTGGGTCGGGGGTAGGATGGTAATCCCAGGTGTCCCAAATAGTGGGCGGGAGCGATTTCAGCCGCGCGCATGTGTGCTTAGGCGGCCATTGTGTATGAATGTTTTTCGGAGGTGGTTGCGTGGCGTCTAGATGAAGCTACAAACCTACCCCGGTTTAGACCTTTGGATGTCGGGCCGGTAGGTTTCATAGGTCGGAGTTATTAGAAAAGTAATTTCCTTGTACTACCAAACATTGGTCTCACGCGGTTTCGGGCGAGTAGAGGCTCTTTTGGCGCTTCGTTCGAAATTTTGAAACACAAGCATTCACGTTTAGAGTACTCTTGAACTATGAGGAATGACCTAAATAGACAACGTTATATTTGACCTTGTATGTTTGAAAACCTCATTAAATTATCTGCTTCCTTTTGAATTTTGACACTTGACAATCCTATAACTACGATTATTTTGGAATGGAGGAGCTAAATTTGAATCTATTTTGTACACGACTGCATATGCTATTACGTACAAAATCAGAGCAAAGATTGGTACCCCATAGTTTAGGTATGGTTTACAAATGCCATGATATCAAATTCAAATAATTGAATGGACTTCATGTTGAATTCGATTTTTTTAAACCACCTTAGGTTGAATTCAAATGTATACTAGTTCATAGGTAGCTATTTATAAATGTCCATTGTGTAATTTTCGTATGTATAATGTGCTTTACACACACAACATGAACTATACTCACGTTTATATTCGATTGCTAAAGTGATGCATTGTCTGGAGTTCAAAATACTAACTATGTGGATCAATTGTGTCGAATAATAACATAGACATGCTCAAATTCGATAGAATCTAGATGTCTGATGGATCAATGACCGCTCCTTACGCGAATTGCAAATATCATGATCCCATCCTAATATTTGGATACAATTTATATCTTTAATCAATGTGTAGAGCAGTCTTTTACGTGTAGTTTCACTCTCCATTGGTAGTCGCTCACACATTCTCACACACTCTCTCCCGAGGTGTCTTTCTCGCACACATTCTCTAGATATAACCCTCCCTCCCTCTCGTAACCATTTACAACTGTTTTCACTAACCTTTATCACAAGCACTCTTCCTCTCGCAAACATACACACGCACAATCCTCATAGATCCTTTCTATATACATGGACCTGCCTACGTGTCTCATATACGCACATTATCTTTACGCCTGTCTCTCACGCATTATCTCACACCTCTCTTCCTAATCGACGAGTATGATTCTAGCAGAGCATTCTGTAGGATGCCCCTTAAAGTTAGGTTGGATGAATAGTAATATCAGAGATAGAGGGGTTACCTTAGTCCGAGAACCTAGGGTTACAAATCATAGCCGGCTTTGTCAGTGGACACAGAGTCCTTCACAATTCTGCTATCTTTGTCTTGTACGACTAGTCATCCATGGGTCTTCCTAAATGTGTCATGGGCCGACCAATGTGGCGCAGGACGGAACCGAACAAAGGGCCTCACCTCGACCCGCCGGACCTCACGCGGTGACACACCCTCTGCCCCCACGTCTCATTATCTTCTCACACCCACACATACCAACACAAACACCACACACACAGAAAAATTCTCATGGTGCCTCTATTCCCTCCCCCCTTGCATATACACACTCAAGGGAATGGAATCTCTTGTCGTGATGTCATATTCGTCTCTCTCTCTCTAGA
>NC_057795.1:124847682-124856501 GCF_018294505.1 Triticum aestivum | reverse complement strand
TACACACACATACCTCTCTAGGCCCCGCCAAATGCATCAACTACACATTCACACATGTTACATCATGTACCCCATTGATCTAAAAAGCCCTCTATTCACGTTTATTTCGCATACAACATTCCTTTTGAATAAAGTGTGGCCAAAAAATTATTTTAGAGTTTCTACATATATACAACATTACAAAGTTATATGGAGGAGTACGAACGCTAATTTGCATTGCATTGTGCCCACAATGATATTTATTCCGCACTGTGAATTTGCATATTTTTATACTATATACAAAGTTAGTCATAGTAAAGAGAAACGAAGAGCATCTCTCTCTCCATCGCATACCCCCCCTGTACGCCCCTTTCATGTATGCACACAAAACTATCTCCATGTCCTCTAAAAGTAAGCCCCCAGAAAATTTACGCGTGTTTCATCTTTCTCTCGCGATATATGCAATGACGATCATTGTATTTGAAGTGAAAGCATGATACATACATTGGACTTCATAATCCACTCATTATGGTCACCGTTTACGTTTAGTGGTTATTATACAGTCACGGGCTCACCGTACAACTTTGTATTTGCTCATGACATGACTAGTTGACCAGTTGAACGCTCCACGTGGCACCTGATCTAGTGTTGCATCACATTATCTCACTAATATCGTGCCCACCTGTCGACTTGTATCTACTCTACATCTACACTGTTATAAAATACATAAAATACACTCTTATAAAAAAAACAGAGTTGGTGATGATGGTGTGCCTGCCGTCCTGCAATATAGGCCGTCCGATTTATATCTGACGGATAGGAAAGAAACTATGGCAGTTTTGCAAAAAGGTACTCACACACCTCTCCACATTTGCAAATAAGGCCTTCCCTCGTTCATCCTTTTTTCTCACAAGATAAACAAGTCATACAAATGCATCTTGATGTTACGTGCAACGCACGGGCATCTTGCTAGTAAGAATGAAAACAAACAACAACAAAATATTTTGACGGTGGTGCGAAGTCATGACCGCGGGCACAGCAGACAAGGTGGCCTTGTATTGGTATGATGAGCCGTCTGTTTTAACACACAGGAGTTGGTGTGGTGATTATACACACACGCACGCATGCACATGAACTCCATCCACGCAACCAGTGGCGGAGCTTGGGACAAATCTTTGGAGGGGCAATGAGCTAAGGAGGGGCAAAACTATGAGGTTTAGCCTGTTTTTACTGGACATATGGCAGAATAACTAATGAGTAGTAGGGTTTTTTTTCTTGGGCTGGGGGGGGCCACCGCCCAGGTTGGCCCCCATGAAGCTCCACCACTGCACGCAACACTCACACAAACACATGCACCCACACACGCATGCAATACTCACACGTACACACGCAGCCACGCACGCATGCAACACTCACACGCACCCACGCACGCATGCATGCACACACCAGTACACCACACGACCAACACACACTCTCACGCTCAAGTGCTCAACCTACATGTGCATGCGCACACATCAGGCCCTAACAGACACATACACAACCAGGTGATTCCCGCGCACGGATTGGAGCCTTGTCGCGCCTGCGTAAATTTGTGTTTATCTGACCTTTTCCCTATGCGAACTGACAGGTGGGACCCACAAGGAACATGGTCAATTTAACTAGTCAACATGGCGCCACGCAGACTATTTGGCCGGTCAACAGAATGCAATCCGATGCCAAACTGTGAGCAAGTGACCGGATAATCATCGCAAAATGTATATAGTGACCGTAATCAGCTTATTCTGAAGCTCGGTGACCGTACTACGCTTTTCTCTCTGTAGGCCCTCCAAAACTACATCTCTACACGTTCTCGCATGTTACATCTAACAACTATGCAATACAGCACTACTACTACACTCTAACACAATAAATCATATGTTTTTTTAGTTTTACTAGATATCATATTATTACTTATAATTATTCAGTTTGCATACATTAAAATTGCCTTTGAAATGTATGGCCAGTATCATCTACCGCGCGGGAAAAATCCCGCCCTTTCCTGTTTAATCGGGTTTGTATCAATGGATCGTGCGAAACAACAAAACTATAGTACTATACAGTACAAGTGACAGTTCACTGGGCCGTCGTGTCGTCTACTCCTCCGTCGTAAGAGTGGAGCGCTCGCTTTCATAAATCTACTAGTCCCTTTCGCCGACATGTGGGACATCAAGCTACCGGGTCCACGTGCCATACCGGAATACAGTGCAGAGCAGCCGGGGTGAAGCACCCCAGTCATGGCGTCGGCATAGTAATGAGCAATGAGGCGTCAAATCACAAAGCTGCACCTTTCCCGCAGTTAAGTTGGAGGGACGAAGTAATAATGCTAAAAAAGAAGTTGGAGGGACGAAGCAACCATCATTTCACTCGTTGTTGAATCCGCTTCTCCCCCATCTTCTTCAACTTAACCACGTGTTGCTTCTGCCGTTGTTCTGCCTCATGTGGGACATGGATCAGCTTGGTCGCTTCTCCCTCATCTTCTTCAACTTAACCACGTGTTGCTTCTGCCGTTGTTCTGCCTCATGTGGGACGCGGATCAGCTTGGTAAAGCACTGACACGTGGGACCGCATGTTAGCAAACCGCCAGGACAACGTCCTCCAAAAATAAGAAACCTCCCCATCCGCGCAGCAAAATCACCTCCTTTTTACTAATCTTTGATTCTATAATTTTTTAGATCAATATAATTGAGATTTGTATAGATAGCATACAGGAGCAAAACCAAGTGGTACGGTTAAGGGCATCCACAATGTGTAGCCAAATGTGAAAATAGCTTTTGGCATCGTGGGAACCATTGTGGACGGCGTTGCCAAAGCCAAAAAGATGGAACCAAAGCTCCCTGATTGATTGATTGAAGGAATAGAAAAATGCAACGTCTCTCCTCTTTCTCCCATGCTTGGACGCCTGTAGGAGTAGTACAGTATAGAGCACAGAGTCTACTCCCCTGTCCCTTCTATCACAAATCACAAAGCAGTGAGGCGTCAAATCACAAAGCACGGACGAAGCAACTATCATTTCACTCTTCGCTGACTCCGCTTCTCCATCATCTTCTTTGAGAAACCATCTCACCGCACTAGTACTCCTAGTAGTAGTACTAGTAAAGGACTTCCTGGATGCAAATAAGGCAGTTGTCTCGGCTTGCAGGCGGCACTTGCGAACGACTTACCGTGGTATCCCTCAATGGTGTTCTCCGTCGAACACACTTCGCCAAACCACAAAAAAAAAGTCGTCGACGTCACCGCAATGGGCAAGCAATTCAAATATAGTTACTACCTTCATTTTTTTGTACACAAGGCCAGTATATCAAAATTACAATTTGCAAAGGGCCACTAACACTAATCGAGGAAAAATTGATGGGGTTAGCAACCAAGGACATTAATATCCCCTGCATGCATGCGGAAGTGACAAGGTTCGTTTGCATGGTGCTACATTAATCAAGCGATGAGGAGTGAGATGGTTAGCTCTTTGGTCTTTCGAGAAAAAAATACGCATTAATTGACACGTGAAACGAGGATTTGTATCAAAGGAAAACCCCGCCTTTCTTTTTTAACACTAGTAGTCCTAGTACGTACTACCTCCATCCTGGTTTATAGGTCCCTTTTATAGTTTGTGCCAAATTTTGACTAAAGATTTAACTAACAAAATGTTAATGCATGTCAAGAAAAATTGTCTCATTGGATTCGTATTTGAACATAGTTTTGAAAAATATAATGTTCGGTGACATGCGTGAACATTTTCTTAGTTTAATCTATGGTCAAAATTTGGCACGAAATACAATGGGGACCAATAAACCCGGACAGAGGTAGTACGTGCTTATCCTGTTTGGGTCTAGGCCTTGCATTGCCAAACTTTGCCACACATTTTTGCCAAGCTTGCCTAAAGTTTTCAAAATGAGAAGAAGGTACACTTGCGCACAGCTGTCGCGGTCGCACCACACCCTCACACGGTCGCTCCTACACGCCGCGGTCGCACCGCACCCTCACACTTCGCTCCTGCACGCCGCAAACCCAACCAAGTGAACGCACCCTCACTGACACGTGCTGTCGCATGTGAGCAAACAAAACTCAGCCATCCTATCACTGACAAATAATTTTCGTTCATAGAGTATGTTTATCCAACCGGAGTATCCGTACGGCCCATGCGGTGGTCTGTAAGGGAAGAAGAAGAGGTGAGGAAGAAGGAAAGAAGGGTTAGGAGACGTAGGATATCCATCCAACCGCCTGAAATGGTAGACTCAGGCGACTTGCATAACAAATAGTATGTTTTTACACAAAGATCCATAATAATAAAAACAACAACATAAAGAAAAACTATCACTGCTCGCGGAAAGAGATGGCCTCGTCGTCTTTGGCTGCCGGCGCGAACCAGCCATCGATGCCGACGTGTGTCTCCGCATCGTGGTTGTCCTCGGCCTCTAGCTACTCGTTCAAGCGGAGCGTGTGGGCGCTCTACACAGACAAGAGCACAGCCCGGTTCAAGTCGAGGACGTCTGGTTCCGCCTGCAGGAGGGCCTCAATGGCAGCGGCATCCGCGTGCTCCGGGTCGAGTCGAGCCTCCGCCACCCGGTTCAAGTCCAGGACTTCCGGTTCCACCTGCAGGAGGGCGTCGATGAGAGCGGCATCCGCGCGCTCCGCGTCGAGTCGAGCCTCTGTCGCCCAGTTCAAGTCCAGGACTTCCGATTCCGCCCGCAGGAGGGTGTCGATGAGAGCGGCATCCGCGCCCTTTGCGTCGAGTCGAGCCTCTGCTGCCCGGTTCATGTCCAGGACGTCCGGTTCCGCCTGCAGGAGGGCCTCGATGGTAGCGGCATCCGCGCGCTCTACCTCAAGTTGAGCCTCCGCCGCCCGGTTCACATCCACGACATTCGGTTCCTCCTGCAGGAGAGCCTCGATGGCAGCGGCATGCACGTGCTCTGCATTGAGTTGAGCCTCTGCCTCCCGGTCCTCCTTTAGTATCGCCATGTTGAACCGCTGGTCCGCCTGCACCATGGGGGACTCGAACGCCGGCACGAAGTCGACGTCCATTGTCTCATACCCATCGGGGGCCTTCTGCGCTGTGACCTCCGCAGTGAACATTGGATCGGCTTCCTCCTCCTTGTAGCTTGGCTCCAGAGAACTCGGGGATTGGCCCGCCGCAAAGCGAGCTTGGGAACGGAGGTCTGTGGCGCTGACCGCCGCCGCGATTTCTGCGCAGCGCTCCAGCGTCAGCATCTTGTAGTAAGTGATCTTGCAGCACACCATGGCTTTTCGGTGAACTAGGGGACGCTTGATGCGGGCTAGGGGATCAAAAGGTGGGGGAATGGGCTGGAGATTTGGTGTGGTTTTAGGGCAGTGGCTGGCGTAGGCCGAGCAGCGAAGGTTCTGGTGTGAATAGTGGTTCCGGTGACGACCAGTCAATAGGTTTTGACTGTACATCGCTCTTGTCGCGTTCGCGTTGCAGCCCGACATGCTGGACCCTCCACGTCGCTCACCGAATGGAACGCGCTTCATCTTGCATTTTCGCTCGCTTGTGGGACCGCAGTTGAGAGCAAACCGACGTCCCTCCCCCTCCCCCGCCCGCGTCATTTATTATACCACTACTCCCTCCGTTTTATGCGGAGTAAATAAAAACAGAGGGAGTATACTACAGATGAGGATCCCCTGACGTGGCCGAACCCATTGAGTAACTGACATGCGGGGCCTAGCAAGCATGGGGTCCGCCAGTAAGTGACCGAAAGGGAGGGTAAGGCAGGGATACCTACGTCAGAGGATCCACTTCCACTATACTACTTTGACCAAATGTTAGAGTAATAATATATGACATGCAACTTACACAAATGTTAGAGTAATAATATATGACATGCAACTTACACAAAGCATACAGGGTCTAATGCGTTTTTCGAGGCTAACTTTGACCAAATGTTAGAGTAATAATATATGACATGCAACTTACACAAAGCATATGGTCAATTTCGTATGTGAAAGGAGTTTCCAATGATATAATTTTCACGTTATACATCTCATGTACTCCCTCCATCTAGGTGTGTAAGTCATCTTACGAAATCCAAATAATCCCAAAACACATAGGCGTGGTGCATTAACTTCTACCTCGTTTCTTGTTTCTTGACATATGAACCAATAAGAGATGAGGGTGTGCATGCTTTTAATGACCTGAGACTATCAAACATGACATGCAGTGGTTAGTTCATTGCATGCAATACTATTAATTAGCAAATAAACATTAATGTCTCTCGTTTCCCCCTCCTCCTTGGTCATGGTGCACAGCCTAAGATGACTTACTCACCTATGTGAAAGAAGTACTATTAATCTTGTCAATAGTCAAATTGGAAACCATCTCGAGTACAAATCTAGGAGTACGTATGAATCTAACAATATTGATTGGGCATTGTTGAATGTTGATACCTTTTTTATCATAGTAGAGATACTTTGACTACACATAAAACTTATATGTAAGGTAGAAAGGATAGGAGGGAGTATATTGTACGTTCAAAAACGAAACGAACATTGAATACCCTTTATATATGATTTGCGGCTATGATCACCGGTTCAAAATTTTGAATCCGCCTTAGGTATCACGTGCCCCCACTCGTTCCCTCTCGATTTCATCTCGGGGTCCGGAGATCTATTGAAAGAGGACTAGGGTGGGTACATGCGAATGATACTCGGTGGAATGTTCAAATGAGGCATGCGGGAGGATGGACTCGACTGGAGGGCGACATGATCGATGGAGAAGAGGGTTGGAGAGGAATGAGAAATAAGCAAACGCCACATGATTACACTTGAGTGGCTCAAATAAACAATAAGTTGTCTCGCTTGGCCTACATAGTGACAGGCCTAATGCATAACGCAGAGCACTGACACTCAAATATGGCCGGGAAAACAGGGAAACTGACATGTGGGGCACACCCGTTGGGACGATGTAGCGCAGACTAGTCCAATGGAGGAGCTGGCCCACGACCTCCTCGCCACCGACAACCGTTCATGTGGGTCTTTCGGGCCAACAACGGGGCGCAGCTCCAGCACCGCCTCTGGACACGACGACCGCAGTGAGCGACACGCTCATATCGTCGATAGACACGGTCGGTTTCAGTGTGCCGAGGGTGGCGTTTGTGCTGTGGCACGATCAACGGTATGTTTGGTTTGTGCCCAAGGTTGCCCCATCAAAGCATTGGGTAGCCAAAATTTTGGTTGAGGTATTGGTTGCCCATGATTTGGCCAACATTGGCAAGAAAAATGAACTAGAGTTGGCTAGAGTTCATTGGCATGCCAAAGAAATGGCAACCATCCAAACAAAGACCCATCTTTGGGTCATGACCAAAATTTTGGTAAGGTGCACTTTGGACACAATCCAAACACACCCCAACACCCGGCTCGTCGCGGATGCACGGGGCGCCGCGACGCGTCCGCGGAGTGGTGTAGCGCGCCCAACTGCATCCTCTAGACCTGAGACCATGTCGGGTCGTCTTGCTTTTTCAATGACATGCGGGGATCGCATTTGAGCAAAGGGCATCTCCAACGTTGCCACGACCGCAGCTGACTACCTTGGCACACCAAAGCCCTCGTCCCTCGCGCCGTCGCACGATGCGTTCCCAGCCGGTGCCAGCTACCAGCATTCATGCCGTCTGTTCGTATGTCATCACTAAGAGGCTCGGTGCCCGAGGAACCAACTCCGGCGACTTAATGACGCACCCGGACGCTTGGACTCACTAGAATGCGCTACTTAAAGTGGCAACACCTAGCTAACCTCCACAGCATAGCGCATCGTCCTCCTACCTGACACCACATCCGCCATGACCGCAAGTGCGAACGCCCTCGCTCAAGTCGCCTCTCACGATGCAATAGCAGCGTAGCCGGACGCGGACGCGACCGCACAAGCGGTGGCCACGCTGGCGGCTGACGAGGGGAGCACCGTCAGCCACGCGTCCTACTTGCCGCCGTCCAACGTCCGGCACCGCCGAGGTCGGGGACTCCTCCGAGGATGAGTAGGGCATGGGAGGCGGCAGGGCATGGTGTGCCAACTGGCCGGTCTGTATCCCGTGTTCTACTCTTCCTCACCGGAGACCGCACCTTCACTTCACGGGTCTTGAACCCCGCCCCCATACATAGAGATCGCAGATGGAGGACGTCGGTCGCCGACGTAGAATAGGTTTAGGGTCGGGTTTGTTTTATTTTTCTGTCTTATAGAAGTTCGAAATGTAATGAAAATCTGCCGTGTTTGCATTAATCTCGGCCGGTGTATATGAACTTTCACAATAATATACATATTGTAGGAGTACTAGTGCAAGGAAGATCAAGATCTTGTGGGAGAAAAGGATGAACGAGGGAAAGCCTTGTCTGCAAATGTGGAGAGGAGTGCGGGTAAATTGTCATAGTTTCCTTCCTATACATTAGATATAGATCGGACGGCCTATATTGCAGGATGACAGGCACACCATCATCACCAAATCTGCTTTTTATTGAACCAAGACAAATCTAAAAAAACCCAACTAAGCCAACCTCCCAGCATATCGTGTGGGAAAAGACCCGGCCGCGCTGTTTTAGTCGGGATTACCGGATTACTAGTAGTAGTATCGATGCATCACGCGAAGCAACATTTTTTTAGGGGGCAAAGCACCTAGTTTAAAAGAAAAAAAGGTGGTACACTCACAGCACTCCTATCGCGGTCGCATTGCACCCCACACACGTTCGGTCCTGCACACGGCTCACGCAAATGAAACGCGCTTTGGCTTGCCTTTTCACTGACACGTGGGACTGCACTTGGAGAAACCGACCATGCGCCAAACTCCCCCCGCCCACCGCGCGAAAATCCT
>NC_057795.1:124837407-124847247 GCF_018294505.1 Triticum aestivum | reverse complement strand
CGGTTCGTCGAGGGGACGCATATCCTCTCGCTCCCACAGTACGCTCTCATAGACTCCCGTCCTCTAGCCGCACCGCCACCTCTGGGTACGTTCTTGTGGAGGCGCACGGAGGTCAGCACTGCCACCGCTGGCGACGTTCATGTGGAGATGCACGGCGGTCAGCTTCTCCCACGGTACGCGCATTCTAGACTGAGGCCCCGTTCATGTCAGTGTAGCGCTGAATGTTAGCTGATAGACGCTGTTAATCTCACTGTTTGCCAAAGTAGTTTACTGTCAATATGCTCTGCTTAGAAGCTTCCTTGCCCTGTTCTACACTCAATCTGCTTAGCTGAGATGGCATGCCAAGGCCGATTAGTTGCTAAAATATCCTGCCATATATTTATTGTGACGTAGATTGCCATGGTCTAGTAGCCAATCTGTTAGGTGAAATAGCTCTACACCGTTTTATACTCGATCTTTGTTGCTGCGATGGCCTTCGATAGTTCAATGGCTTTGTGCTCGGGCTCATTGACTGCTGAAACAGCCTGCCATAATTTAGCACTCAAATATGTTTGCTGAATTAGCTTTATATATATTTCGTTACTTAGATCTGCTCGTCCAAATATCTTGCCATAGCTTTAGACATCGACCTAGGTATTTTTTTTCTGGACTTCATAAAAAAACATATATGTTTTTCCTATAATATCTAGTATAAGAACTAATTTGTATGTCTAACAGATGGACAGGACTTGGATAACTTCTGCTCGAAGATTCTCCGCTGCATATGTCGAGGGGGTTGAAAACTTCATGAACTTTATCAGAGCTGAGTACGGTGGTCTGAAATCAGATGTGCTCTGCCCGTGTAGCAGTTGTATGAATTCAGTCACAAGACCCCAGTCAACTGTGCAAAATCATCTACACTTGTATGGGATGTCGGTCACATATACTAGGTGGGTTCATCATGGTGAAGCTGTGAACGTCAATGTTATTGACTACGTAGAAGCAGCAGATCACCATCTTGATCTGCCTGATGCTCAAGTGGAAGAGGAGGAGGTGGTGGTGGTGGCGGACCCAGTGAGTTTGACCAACATTGAAACAATGCTACGAAATGCTCGTACATTCCGTGAAATTTCACCTACAGAAGAAAAATGGTGGGCCCGCATGTTGGAACAATGCAACGTTGCTGTCACCCCAGGAAATAAGCTGTCAGTATTCTCAGCTATCGTCACCTTTCTTCAGGTGAAGACATCTGAGCGGATGACCAACAAATCATTCGATGCGATGTTGGCTGCTTTCCGCAAATCTTTCCCAGATGCGTCTAAGCTGCCACACACCTACAGTAAAATGAAGAATTTCCTTCGTGTAGTTGGAATTGGATATGATATGATCCATGTTTGTAAGAATAATTGTGTTCTGTTCCGGAAGGATTATGCCAACTTAAGTGAATGCCCGAAATGTAAATCATCAAGATGGAAAGATGGCGATGCTGTGAAGAGGGTTCCTCATAATGTTCTGAGACATTTTCCAATTACACCAAGATTGCAGAGGTTGTTTCATGATGCTGAAACAAGAGAGGATGTACTGTGGCATTCTAGGAACCAGGAGTACAGAGATCAGAATGTAATGAGCCATCCATCTCATGGTAGTGAGTGGAAAAGCTTCAATGATAAACACAAAGAGTTTGCTGCTGACCCGAGAAACATTAGACTTGGCTTAGCTTCAGATGGATTTAACCCATTTGGCCACTAGAGTGCCACATATAGCATGTGGCCAATGCTTGTTATCCCTTACAACATGCCTCCAAATGTCTGCACCAAAGAATCAAACTACATGATGGCCTTGCTCATCCCAGGTCCAAAAAATCCTGGAAAGGATTTTGATTTGTTCATGGAGCCTCTTGTGGAGGAACTTCAACAGCTATGGAAGGGTGTTCTCACTCGAGACCTATATAGCAGCCCACCAGCTGATTTCTTTCTGCGTGCTGTTGTAATTTGGTGCATCCATGATTATCCGGCTTTGGGCACTATGTCAGGGCGAACGACACATGGTTACAATGCATGTGTTCGCTGTGACAGGAATCCGCTGTCATACGCAATACTTAGCAAGATCTGTTACATTGGACACCGCCGTTTCCTTGCCAAGGACAAGCCGCATCCTAGAAAATACCGAAGACATGTGTTCAATGCAAAGCATGAAAACCGTGATGCGCCAAAGAGGCTCACCGCCGATGAGTTGCAAGTGGAATTAGAGAAGGTCAGGCATATTACACCAGGAAACCATCCTGGTAATGGTAGCGGGAAAAGGAAGCGTGGCACGGTAGAAGAGAGATTATTGTTTACCCGCAGGTCCACTTTGTGGGACTTGGAGTATTGGAAAGATTTGGATCTGCGGCATAATCTTGATGTGATGCACATCAAGAAAAATATATGTGACAGCATTATCGGCACACTTCTTAACATTAAAGGCAAGACGAAAGATACCTTAAAATCTAGGATTGATTTGACACACCTGGGTATCAGAAAGGATTTGCAGGTGCAAGATGAAGGTAAACCACGGGATGTGGCACCAGTTGTGTACGTCTTGGACAAGGTAAAAAGAAAAGAATTCTGTGAGGTCTTGTCACGTGTGAGATTCCCACATGGATTTGCTTCCAACCCTGAAATGAGAGTCAGTGCAGATGGAAACAAGGTACAAGGGTTGAAAACTCATGACTGCCACGTCCTACTTCAAAGGGTTTTACCTGTTATCCTTAGAGGTTTGGGCCACCCTGACTTATACAGAGCAGTTGCAGAGTTGGGACAATTCTTCAGGGAACTCTGCAGTAGAAATATCAGGATAGATGCTTTGGAGCGTCTTAGAGACAACATACCAACTATCCTATGCGACCTTGAGAAGATATATCCTCCAACCTTCTTTGATGTGATGGTGCATTTGGCTGTTCATCTACCTGATGAGGCACTACTTAGAGGTCCAGTACAGTATGGCCGGATGTACCCTATTGAAAGGCGGCTAGGCACTTTCAAGGGCTATGTTAGGAACAGAGCTAGACCCGAGGGTTCCATTGCAGAGGCCTACATTGTTACAGAAGTGTTGACATTCTGCTCAAAATACATTGAAACAGCTGATCAGCTTAGCAAGGAGGTGGGTGAAGACAATCCCGGGCTCAATGTTTCTGATTATTCTGTTCGAGTTACAGGGAAGAGTCGACAAGAGGACAAACCTAAAGATTTGGACAAAATGGTTTGGTATCTGTTGAATAACTGTCCTGAGATACTACCTTATATCAACTAAGTGTAGTACTGCAGCTTATACATCGTAATCTACTAAACTTGCAGCACATTCTTATATATTTAGATGTTTGACGCGATCACTATGTTGTGCAGCATGTACAAAGAGGAGTTACTGCCGCAAAATCCAAGAAATATTGACAAACTGGTTATGGCAGGATTTGCGAAATGGTTCAAGAACCATGTAAGCTTTTGAAGTGCACTGTCAATTTTTTTAATATATTGAGTACATAAGATGATCAGCTTGTCTATTTTCTAACCATAGGTTAAGAAGATGCGGGTGGATGGGCAGGCAGTTGATGATGCCCTTTACTCACTAGCAATGGGTCCTGATACTCGGGTAAGACATTATGAATCTTGCATTGTTGGAGATGTGCGCTACAACACCCTTGCACGAGACGAAGGCAGGAAGACACAAAACAGTGCCATCATGAGCACGGATACGTATGACAAAAAGATGACTAAAATGTATGCTAACATAATAGACATTGTTCAGTTGCAGTATATCTCCAGTTTTGAGGATCATCGGTGTGTGGTTCTGTTGTGCTGTCGTTGGTATAACCTGTTTTCCAGGATCGCAAAACCCAGAGCTGATGATTATTTCAAATCCATCAATGTCAAGGCGGTGTACCAGACCAACGAGCCTTTTATTTTGGCAAATCAAGCAACACAGATATTTTTCTTGGAAGACACATTTGCACGTAGCGATGACTGGAGAGTATTGCAAAGGTTTGAGCAGAGGAATCCGTTTAATGAAGTTGCACAACAAGATGATGCTTACACTGCTCCTGATGTACAAGATAACACAGATGTTCCTAATATCTTTGAGAACCATCACGTCAATGACGTCAGCGAAAAGATTGCATGTCGTGTTGTGGACATACAAGAGTTAATCAAGAAGAAGCTAATGTTCGAGGACGTTGAGGACGAAGAAGAAGATGACACCGTGGGGAATTACGATTCAGACTGATACACATGACGAAGATGTTGATGTTGCTGCTGCAGATGATGATTACATTGCTTTTGTCGTATTTGCCTGTCAGAAGATGTTTTTTTATCTACTATGTGAAATTGTGTTTGCTATGACAACTGAAACCTGATGAACATGTTTTTAGTATTTTGTTGTGAGAACATCACTTGTTATGTATGCTGATTTGTGTTTGGTGATTGTATGACAACTAAAACATGATGACATTGTTGTTTAGTTGTACTCATATTTGGCTGTGAAACTTGAATTTGATGACATAGTTTGCTGTTGGACTGCAATTTGCTCGATGTCTTTGAATGAGAACAAAGCTGACCCGACAGGGCCTCTGCTATCTATTTATTTATATGAGGAAAAGGGGATACCCCCTGATTTCTGTTAATAGAAATCATTAGATGTTCACAACACTACGCCCAGCCTGCTACACAGGTTTCATTCATTACTAGTTTCAGCAAAGTGCTCATGTCATAGCCACTGAATACATCATGAGTGCTACATACACTTCAAATAAAGAGACAATCATCCGACAGAGCACATCGATTTTGCCCATTATCTTCACAAGCTCTTTCATCTCCTCATTGTTGTCAAGGCCGTTCAGCAGCTGTTGCTTGGCCATGATCAGAGGAACTGCGTCTTTAACCTTCTGCTCTGCATCTTCCTCTTTCGGCGTTCCTTCAGTTACTTGTCCAACACCCCAACCTGCTAGTATTGGGATTCCGCGGCTAACCAAATAATCAGCGTAGTTGCATTCCCCCACATCAGCAACTTCCCAGAAATACAAATCACACGAATCTTCCCTTTTCTGCACGAATCAAATTGGAAGATCATCAACCAAACTATTAAAAAAAATCAGCAACTGAAAGCAGCAGAACAACACTTAAACATATTATTACCCCATGATTCGGGCATTTGTAGAAGACTCGGACAGGGTTGCGGATTGTGGTTGAGACGCGACGGATGACTCTGCGTGATTTGCAGCAGTGGCACCACACCAACGGCAGCGGGTTGTCATGAGCAATCGGCTGCGGTGCGCGTGCCGGCAAGGGTGTGATGAGACCCACAAGCGATGGTACGGGTGGTGACTTGGCATATATTTTGTTGTTGCCTGCTGAAGAGCAGGTGGACGAGCAGCCAGCGGACATGGTTGATGCGGCCAAAGCTTCTGATGCTAGGCAGAGTAAGTAGAGAAGAGGAGAAGCGAACGTTGGATATGTCAGTTTCATTACTTGCAGAGTAGCATAGCACCATATATAGTCATATCTAGGTTTGGATTCGAACCAGCTACAGGAGCACGTCTTTCTTTTTTCTAAAACTTGGCAACGTCTCTTTACTGGTACACTAGCTTGTTCTGTACGCCTTCCCAAGTCTTTGATTTTCTTTCCCTTTTTTTGCAAGGAAGGGAGGAGGACAAAATTGAGAGTTACTCGGACTCAAACCCAAGACCTCTCGGTTGAAAACCAAGGGTGCTAGTCACTTATGTGGCGAACATTCCCTATGAGGAGGACGGCAGACGAACGCATTTTCCTCGCAGTTTTCTTCCTATATATAAAAAAGTATACCACTTGGTGTCCGCTTAGTCAAAAAACGATTGTGCCAACCTTGACCGTTTGATTGACATTCAACGTCTGTCGCGTTTCTTCAGTCTCTTCTTCCTCGAGCCGCCAAAGCCAAACCAGCGCCGGCGGGACCGCCTGCTCCCGCCTCCCACGGCTAGCTGTGATCTTCCCCGGCTCCTGTCTGTTCCCGTCCAAGGCCTCACCATCGTCCTCCGCGCTCGCCGCGGCGCCGCCCTCCGGTGTTGTCAACATGGTCAAAACCAAGAGGAATAAGGAGATGATTGTACATGGTGAGGATGACAGTAGGGACCCAGCAGCGCGCGCAGTAATTTTGTTTTTTTGGGACGGAGAAGGGTATCAATTGGGTTGTGCGGGACCCGTGGCCTGTCTAGCCCAGGCTTTTATTTCATATGTTTAGCACATGACCAGCCCAGTTTGTTTTTTTCCTTTCTGAAAAATGGCTAGCCAGCTATTTTGTTTTTTGCAGAATAACCAACATAGGCCTACTTGCTTTTTTACGCCCTGCAGGGCCGGAAATCTTTCAAGACGAGGAGGGATGCATTTTTCCCAAAAAAAATGGGCTATAAGTAATAAGAAATGGGCTATAAGTAATAAGAAATGGGCTATAAGTAATAATAAATGGGCTATAAGTAATAATAAATGGGTTGTAAAATGAAAAAAATACAGCAAACAGGCAATTAGTTCCCAAATACTGTTTTCTTTCGGATTTTGATATTTTAAATTTCATTGTTTTTGTGCGGGTAAAATTTCATTGAATTTAAACTAAGGTATATTTAGATTTAAAATTAATTTGAATCCGGCTAGAAATTTTGGGTTGTATGCTGTTTGGGACAGATTTGGAGGCTGACTTGTGGGTCTACTAGGTTGACGTGTACTTTGGCTTTGTCAACTTAGTCCACAAACGATTCTAGCAGCAGTGACCGTTGGATGTTAATCCAACGGCCGTGCTGCTTCTTCAATATCTGATCTTCTTGCTCCAGCCGCCCAAACCAGCTCTGGTGGGACTGCCTGATCCCGCCTCCCGTGGCCGGCTGTGCTGCCGCACAGGCCGCACCGCCCCACCCTACTTCATTGCTGGCCAGGCCATTCCTCTACTCACCCACACCTCCTGTTATTTTCCAGCGACAGCAGCCAGACCAGTAAACCCTCGTACTCCCCATCGCGTGGGCAACCATTGCCGAGTCTTCCCCGGCTCCGTGTCGTTCCCTTCCTAGGCCTCGTCGTCGTCCACTGCCATGGTGCTCTCGGTGCGGCCTGGTCAACGTGGTCAACGAACGATATCCATCGGCCGTGGACTGTACGCGCAAAATAATAATTCCTCCACCTGACAGCTGGGACCCACCGGAAGGGCCTTACGAAAAAAATATTTCCCCTGCTGACATGTCGGACCCACCAGCTATATCTTCGCACGCAAGGAAGTGCCTCCTTATTACGCACAAAAAAATGAATACCCACCCTGCTAGATGGGACCCACCATAGTGGGAGGATGACTTGTGGCCAACTAAGTTGACGGGGATGGAGGGCTTTGTCAACTTAGACAATATGAACGAATCTAGCTCCAATGACCGTACGATGTCCATCCAACGGCCATAGTGCTTCTTCAACCTCTGCTCTTCTTGCTCCAGCCGCCCAAAGCAGCGCTGGTCGTGTCGCGTGCTCCTGCCTCTTGTGGCCGGCTGTGATGCCGCGGAGGCCTCACCGCCCCTACTACTCCCACCGCTAGCCCAGGGTATCCCTCTACTCACCCACACCCCCTGTTATTCTGCGGCGACAGCAGCCTCACACCGCAGCCGAACCAGTGAACCCTCATACTCCTATCCGCGTGAGATACCACTGCTGCGTCTTCCCCGGCTCCGCGTCGTCCCCTTCCTAGGCCTCACCGTCGTCCAGACCACCGCCCTGGTGCTCTCGGCACGGCATGGTCAACGTGGTCAATGACCGACTTCCATCGGAAGAGTACTGTACGTGGAGAGGCTGACAGCTGGGTCCAGGCGGCCGCAAGGAAGTGCCTCCTTATTACGCACAAAATAATTATTCCTCCACCTGACAGCAGGGACCCACCAGACGAGCCACCTTATTTCACGAAAAATGTTTCCCCACTGACTGCTGGGACCCACTGGACGGGCCAACATATTTCGCGAAAAAAACGTTCCCCGCGCTGTCAGCTCGGACCCACCGGAAGTGCCTCCTTATTACGCACAAAAAAATGAATACTCCCCTTGCTAGTTGGGACCTACCATAGTGGGAGGCTGACTTGTGGGCCTACTAAGTTGACTGGGATAGGGGACTTTGTCAACTTTAGTCAATATGAACAATTCTAGCTCCAGTGACCGTACGATATCCATCCAACGGCCGTAGTGTTTCTTCAACCTCTGGTCTTCTTGCTCCAGCCTCCCAAAGCAGCGCCGGTCGTGCCACATGCTCCTACCTCCCATGGCCGGTTGTGCTGCCGCGGAGGCCTCACCGCCCGCTACTATTCCCACCGCTGGCCAGGCCCTGCGGTGATGGCAGCCTCACACCGCAGCCGAACCAGTGAACCCTCGTACTCCTCTCCGCGCGGGCTTCCACTGTCGCGTCTTCCCCGACTCCCCGTCGTCCCCTTCCTAGGCCTTGCTGTCGTCCACCGCCCTAGTGCTCTCGGCGCAACGTGGTCAACATGGTCAAGGAATGACTTCCATCGGATGTGGATTGTACGTGGAGAGGCTGACAGCTGGGTCCACGGCCGCAGCAAGGAAGTGCCTCCTTATTACGATAAAATAATGATTCCTCCACCTAACAACTGGGACCCACCAGATGGGCCACTGTATTTCGCGAAAAAAACATTTCCCCCTGACTGTTGGGACCCACCAGCTACATCTTCGCACGCAAGGAAGTGCGTCCTGGCAAAAAAACAAAACAACTCGCCCCCTGACCGCTGGGACCCACCAACGACACCTTCGCACGCAAGGAAGTGCGTCCGGGCAAAAAAAAAGATTCACCCCCCTGACTGCTGGGACCCACCAGCTACATCTTCGCACGCAAGGAAGTGCGTCCGGGCAAAAAAAACGATTCGCCCCCCTGACTGCTAGGACCCACCAGCTACATCTTCGCACGCAAGGAAGTGCGTGATAGTCGGGACCCACCTGGTCGAAGCGTATGTAGCGTTGTCATTCTGGTCACGAACGTGTACGTACATATATACTGGTGGATGTAGAGGCGCATGTGTCGTAGTAGAGGCGCGCACGTAGCATGTACACGTATGTACAGCGGCGAGGGTGCAAGAAAGAAAATACAGCCACGTACGTACATACGGGCAGGGTCTCTAACGCCTATCGCGCATACGTACATGGCTGGGTCAGAACAGAGAAATAGTGTCATCGTCGTGTTCATGGGGAGCCAACTGGCTGGGTCGGAACGAAATGTGTGGTCGTGTTCATCAGGAGGGCTTGGATGGAACAGGCGATGGAAACGAGGCCTGGCGTACCGCACAACAGAGGAAACAGACTTGTGTTTGACCGGTCATGTTCGAAACGGGGTCCTGTTGATCAGGAGGGGCCTGGCGTACCGCAAAACGGAGGAAACAGACCTCGTACGATCGAAACGGGGGTCCTGTTGATCGGGAGGGGTGTGGCGTACCACAAAACGGAGGAAACGGACCTCCTACGGTCGAAACGGGGGTCATGTTGATCGGGAGGGGTGTGGTGTACCGCAAAACGGACGAAACGGACCTCCTACGGTCGAAACAGGGGTCCTGTTGATCGGGAGGGGTGTGGCGTACCACAAACGGACGAAACAGACTTGTGTTGGAGCGCTACGGTCGAAACGGGGGGAGGGGTGTGGTGTACCGCAAAACGGGACTCCACGGGATACTATTCATCTCCACCGTCGACTTCCTCCAGCCTCCACGGGCTACCGTCGACCTCCTCCAGCCTCTACGGGCTCCTGTTCATCCAGCCTCCACCGCGTGCTACTCCACCGGCTACTGTTCAACCACCCCTCCACGGGCACCCCTCCATCATCTACTGTTCATCCA
>NC_057795.1:124815747-124837083 GCF_018294505.1 Triticum aestivum | reverse complement strand
CCAGAGGCAGCATCGATTGGCTTCAGTAGCAGCAGTAGCGAAGGAATCGCTCCATCGGGTTCAATTAACAGCCATCGATTGATCGCTCGGGTTCAGTAACGTGTAATTATAGTGCAATCGCTCGGGTTCAGTTAGAGCCCAACGCCTCGCTCCACTTCAGTTAGAGCCAACGCCTCGCACACACGCATGTACGTACGAGAGAAACGCGCATCGCTCCGCCCCCGACCTCCCACCGTAACCGGCAACTCCCTGAAATTTTCCTCCCCCTCGCTTCTACCACGGTTTTTTCCGTCATGGATGGCCCAAAGAATGTCATGCAGCTGCTTCTCCGGCCCGCCCAGGACGAAAATCCCATTTTCTGTTATGATTTTTTGTCATAGAAGTAGGAGCCCACCATATCTATGATGATACCGGGTTTTGTCACAATTATCGTCATAGAAGTGTCATATGTATGACAGAAAAAAATTCATTCGGCCCAAAATGTCACGGATGTGTCTTTTTTTTTGTAGTGTAACTAGGACGTTCACACGGCCGCGGCCAATCGTACGGATGTAGAGGCGCGTTCACAAAAAAAAGGGATCAAACGCTCAGCCTATGTATTTCTCGTGTAAATAGATAATTTAGTGCCATTGGTTATTTACTTTAAACATAATGCATTGACGTGTTAGTGTAGAGGCGCAAAAAAGAAATGGATATTGTAGTCCGCTACTTAAAAGTGTTACCTCATATGATTACATAGCCTCTATTTCATAAATTGTGTACCTGTTGAATTCATATATGAATATTACATATATTACTTCATAATAGAACCTTAAATCATACAAGACTAATGAATTTGAATGCAAGAGTAACAATGGTGCATGTACATGATAGCTACATTGGTTGCTTGAAGAAACATCACTGTAACTTTGGCATGCACAACTAAAAAGGTTTATTTAGATAGAAAAAATGTGATATGTGAGTGTCCAATCTTTATAGCGTTGAATCGATATTGTACCTTTGGCCATGATACGAAGTAGATATTGATTTATGTTCAAGCGATGCACGTTGATACGTCTCCAATGTATCTATAATTTTTTATTGTTCCATGCTATTATATTACCCCTTTTGGATGTTTATGGGCTTTATTTTACACATTTATATCATTTTTGGGACTAACCTATTAACCGGAGGCCCAGCCCATATTGTTGTTTTTTTGCCTATTTCAGTATTTCGAAGAAAAGGAATATCAAACGGAGTCGAAACGGAATGAAACCTTCGGGGGCGTGATTTTTGGAACAAATGTGATCTGGAGAGCTTGGAGTGCAAGTCAAGAAGCTTTCGAGGGCCCCACGAGATAGGGGGCCGCCCCCCTGTAGGGCATGCCCCCTATCTCGTGGGCCCCTCGGGCGGCCACCGACGTACTTCTTCCTCCTATATATACCTACATACCCCGAAAACATCCAGGAGCACCACGAAACACAATTTCCACCGCCGTAACCTTCTGTATCCACGAGATCCCATCTTGGAGCCTTCGCCGGCACTCTGCCGGAGGGGGAATCAACCACGGAGGGCCTCTACATCAACATCCTTGCCCCTCCGATGAGTTGTGAGTAGTTTACCACAGACCTACGGGTCCATAGTTATTAGCTAGATGGCTTCTTCTCTCTTTTTGGATCTCAATACAATGTTCTCCCCCTCTCTTGTGGAGATCTATTCGATGTAAACTCTTTTTGCGGTGTGTTTGTCGAGATCCGATGAATTGTGGGCTTATGATCAAGTTTATCTATGAATAATATTTGAATCTTCTCTGAATTCTTTTATGTATGATTAAGTTATCTTTGCAAGTCTCTTCGAATTATCAGTTTGGTTTGGCCTACTAGATTGATCTTTCTTGCCATGGGAGAAGTGCTTAGCTTTGGGTTCAATCTTGCGGTGTTCTTACCCAGTGACAGAAAGGGTTGCAAGACACATATTGTATTGTTCCCATCGAGGATAACAAGATGGGGTTTATATCATATTGCATGTGTTTATCCCTCTACATCATGTCATCTTGCTTAATGTGTTACTCTGTTCTTATGAACTTAATACTCTAGATGCAGGCAGGAGTCGGTCGATGTGTGGAGTAATAGTAGTAGATGCAGGCAGGAGTCGGTCTACTTGTTATGGACGTGATGCCTATATACATGATCATGCCTAGATAATCTCATAACTATGCGCTTTTCTATCAATTGCCCGACAGTAATTTGTTCACCCACCGTAATACTTATGCTATCTTGAGAGAAGCCTCTAGTGAAACCTATGGCCCCCGGGTCTATCTCTTATCATATTTGCTTTCAATCTACCTTTATTTGCATCTTTACTTTTTGCATCTATATTACAAAATACCAAAAAATATATTTATCTTATCATACTATCTTTATTAGATCTCACTTTCGCAAGTGGCTGTGAAGGGATTGACAACCCCTTTATTGCGTTGGTTGCGAGTTCTCAGTTTGTTTTTGTAGGTGTGTGGGACTTTTGAGGAGCCTCCTACTGGATTGATACCTTGGTTCTCAAAACTGAGGGAAATACTTACGCTACACTTTGTTGCATCACCCTATCCTCAAGCTCAAGACGTAGTAAGAAGGATTTCTGGCACCGTTGCCGGGGAGGTCTTCGCTCAAGTCAAGACATACCAAGTACCCATCACAAACCCATCTCCCTTGCATTTACATTATTTGCCATTTTCCTCTCGTTTTCCTCTCCCCCACTTCACCCTTGCCGTTTTATTCGCCCTCTCTTTCCCAATCTCCTCCTTTTCGCTCGTTTTATTCCGCCTTGCTTTTGTTTGCCGCTATGTCTGAAATTGGGGAGATTATCGTTGATATGGACAATAATGAGAACACAGAAAATCCTGAGGCTCCGGCCGATGAACCCCCTATCTTGCATACTAAAAAGTTTCGAATCGGTAGTGGTAACATCATTGGCAAAGGTGTTATTCAAGATTTGTTTACTTGTGCTGGTGCTTTACCTTCCATGGGGTGTTCTATTCTTCATAGAACTAGTAGTCTTGCGGATGTTGTCGCTATGCTTGTAGTTGAGCTTGAAAGACAATTTATGCATATGCATCCTTGCATACAAAGAATTTTGCTAGAATTCTCTAATATTGAGCATTCTTCTATTAAGCACGCTGTCACTATATTTTTGGCTCATGAATTTAGATTTATCATAAGAGAGGCCAAAGAAATCTTTGCGCACTATAGGGTGGACGCCGGTCGTCCTCCCATAGAGGCGATCCTCTATGATCAAGAGGAAATTAGACGTTTTCAATCTTCAAATTATGTCGCTTTTAATGAAAACCTTAGAAAAAAGGTTCCTACCAATGTCTTGGTTGATTGCATTAATGAGCTTAATAATGATTTTGCCCTTCGAAGCAATGAGCTAGGATACTCTCTTGAGTATAGGCTCACAAGATTTTGTCAAAAGAATGCTTTTAGTGATGAAATAGTTGTGCACTATGAAGGGCCAAAGGAGGAACTCGTTCCTCCTGTGATTGATCTTGGGGATCTTTGACCCACTAAATTTAGCCCTTTTGATTACTTTTGCTTGCCTAAAAGGAAACTAGCTTCCGAACGTAGAGAATATGAGATGAGCTTTCAAGATCTATCTTATTATTACGGCACCACTTAGATCTATCTTTGCTTTTTATGCCTAGCTAGGGGCGTTAAACAATAGCGCTAGTTGGGAGGCAACCCAATTTTATTTATGTTTTTTGTTTTTGCTCCTGTTTAGTAATAAATCTTGCATCTATCTTATGTTTAGATGTGTTTTTATCTTTTACTTAGTGTTTGTGCCAAGTAGAACCTATAGGATAACCTACGATGATAGTTGATTTGATTCTGCTAAAAAACAGAAACTTTGCACGCACGAATATAATTTTGTTAAATCACAGGAACGAGCTTTTGCGTTTATTCTTTTTGCTGATGTTCAATAAACAAATTTTCCAGGACTTCCTATTTTTGTAGGATTTTTAGAGGTCTAGAAGTTTGCGTTAGTTACAGATTGCTACAGACTGTTCTGTTTTTGACAGATTCTGTTTTTCGTGTGTTGTTTGCTTATTTCAATGCTTCTATGGCTAGTAAATTAGTTTATGAACCATAAATAAGTTTCAATACAGTAGGTTTAACACCAATATAAATAAAGAATGAGTTCATTGCAGTACCTTATGTGGTGGTTTTGTTTTCTTTCACTAACGGAGCTTATAAGATTTCCTGTTGAGTTTTGTGTTGTGAAGTTTTCATGTTTTGGGTAAAGCCTTTATGGACTATGGAATAAGGAGTGGGAAGAGCCTAAGCTTGGGGATGCCCATGGCACCCCAAGATATTCAAGGATAGCCAAAAGCCTAAGCTTGGGGATGCCCTGGGAAGGCATCCCCTCTTTCGTCTTCGTTCATTGGTAACTTTACTTGGAGCTATATTTTTATTTGCCACATGATATGTGTTTTGCTTGGAGCGTCATGTATTATATTAGTCTTTGATTTTTAGTTTACCACAATCATCCTTGCTGCACACACCTTTTTGGAGAAGCCTATTTGATTATAATTTGCTAGAATACTCTATGTGCTTCACTTATATCTTTTGAGCTTGATAGTTTTTGCTCTAGTGCTTCACTTATATCTTTTAGAGCACGGTGGTGTCTTGATTTTGAAGAAATTGCTTGTATCTCATGCTTCACTTATATTATTTTGAGAGTCTTTTAGAACAGCATGGTATTTTCTATGATCATAAAGTTGGTCCTAGAATGATGAGCATCCAAGTTGGGTATAATAAAAACTATCATAGAAAGTCAATTGGATGCTATGATCAATTTTATGCTTGATAATTGTTTTGAGATATGGAGGTAGTGATATTAAAGTCATGCTAGTTGCGTGATTATGAATTTAAAGAATGCTTGTGTTGAAGCTTGTGATTCCCGTAGCATGCACGTATGGTGAACCGCTTTGTGATGAAGTTGGAGCACAATTTTATTTACTGATTGTCTTCCTTATGAGTGGCGGTCGGGGACGAGCGATGGTCTTTTCCTACCAATCTATCCCCCTAGGAGCATGCGCGTAGTGCTTTGGTTTTTGATGACTTCTAAATTTTTGCAACAAGTATATGAGTTCTTTTGATTAATGTTGAGTCCATGGATTATACGCACTCTTTCACCCTTCCACCATTGCTAGCCTCTCTTGTACCATGCAACTTTCGCCGGTACCATACACCCACCATTTACCTTCCTCAAAACAGCCACCATACCTACCTATTATGGCATTTCCATAGCCATTCCGAGATATATTGCCATGCAACTTTCCACCGTTCTATTCATATGACACGCATTACTTTTGTCATATTGCTTTTTGCATGATCATGTAGTTGACATCGTATTTGTGGCAAGGCCACTTTCATAATTTTCATACATGTCGCTCTTGATTCATTGCATATCCCGGTACACCGCCGGAGGCATTCATATAGAGTCATATCTTGTTCTAGCTTTGAGTTGTAAATCCATAAAAGTGTGATGATCTTCATTATTATAGCATTGTCCTAGTGAGGAAAGGATGATGAAGACTATGATTCCCCCACAAGTCGGGATGAGACTTCGGACTTTACAAAAAAGAAAAAAAGAAAAAAAAGAGAAAGGCCAAAAAGAAAAAAAGGGCCAAAGAAAAAAAGAGAAGAAAAGAAAAGAAAAAAATTTATAAAATGAGAGAAAAAGAGAGAAGGGACAATGCTACTATCTCTTTTTCCACACTTGTGCTTCAAAATAGCACCATGATCTTCATGATAGAGAGTCTCATATGTTGTCACTTTCATATACTAGTGGGAATTTTTCATTATAGAACTTGGCTTGTATATTTCAATGATGGGCTTCCTCAAAGTGCCCTAGGTCTTCGTGAGCAAGCAAGTTGGATGCACCCCACTTAGTTTCTTTTATTGAGCTTTCATATATTTATAGCTCTAGTGCATCCGTTGCATGGCAATGCCTACTCACTCACATTGATATCTATTAATGGGCATCTCCATAGCCTGTTGATACGCCTAGTTGATGTGAGACTATCTTCTCCTTTTTTGTCTTCTCCACAACCACCATTCTATTCCACATATAGTGCTATGTCCATGGCTCACGCTCATGTATTGCGTGAAAGTTGAAAAAGTTTGAGATTATTAAAGTATGAAACAATTGCTTGGCTTGTCATCGGGGTTGTGCATGATTAAATACTTTGTGTGATGAAGATAGAGCATAGCCAGACTATATGATTTTGTAGGGATAACTTTCTTTATCCATGTTATTTTGAGAAGACATGATTACTTTGATTAGTATGCTTGAAGTATTACTATTTCTTATGTCAATATGAACTTTTATTTTGTATTCATTTCGATCTGAACATTCATGCCACAATAAAGAAAATTACATTATGAATTATGCTAGGTAGCATTCCACATCAAAAATTCTTTTTTTATCATTTACCTACTCAAGGACGAGCAGGAATTAAGCTTGGGGATGCTTGATACGTCTCCAACGTATCTATAATTTTTTTATTGTTCCATGCTATTATATTACCCCTTTTGGATGTTTATGGGCTTTAGTTTACACATTTATATCATTTTTGGGACTAACCTATTAACCGGAGGCCTAGCCCATATTGCTATTTTTTTTGCCTATATCAGTATTTCGAAGAAAAGGAATATCAAACGGAGTCCAAACAGAATGAAACCTTCGGGAGCGTGATTTTTGGAACAAACGTGATCCGCAGAGCTTGGAGTGCAAGTCAAGAAGCTTCCGAGGGCCCCACGATATAGGTGGCCCCCCTGTAGGGCGCGCCCCCTATCTCGTGAGCCCCTCGGGCGGCCACCGACGTACTTCTTCCTCCTATATATACCTACGTACCCCGAAAACATCCAGGAGCACCACGAAACACAATTTCCACCGCCGTAACCTTCTGTATCCGCGAGATGCCATCTTGGAGCCTTCGCCGGCACTCTGTCGGAGGGGGAAATCAACCACGAAGGGCCTCTACATCAACATCCTTGCCCCTCCGATGAGTTGTGAGTAGTTTACCATAGACCTGCGGGTCCATAATTATTAGCTAGATGGCTTCTTCTCTCTTTTTGGATCTCAATACAATGTTCTCCCCCTCTCTTGTGGAGATCTATTCGATGTAAACTCTTTTTGCGATGTGTTTGTCGAGATCCGATGAGTTGTGGGTTTATGATCAAGTTTATCTATGAATAATATTTGAATCTTCTCTGAATTCTTTTATGTATGATTGAGTTATATTTGCAAGTCTCTTCGAATTATCAGTTTGGTTTGGCCTACTAGATTGATCTTTCTTGCCATGGGAGAAGTGCTTAGCTTTGGGTTCAATCTTTGCGGTGTTCTTACCCAGTGACAGAAAGGGTTGCAAGACACGTATTGTATTGTTGCCATCGAGGATAACAAGATGGGGTTTATATCATATTGCATGTGTTTATCCCTCTACATCATGTCATCTTGCTTAATGCGTTACTTTGTTCTTATGAACTTAATACTCTAGATGCAGGCAGGAGTCGGTCGATGTGTGGAGTAATACTAGTAGATGCAGGCAGGAGTCGGTCTACTTGTTATGGACATGATGCCTATATACATGATCATGCCTAGTTAATCTCATAACTATGCGCTTTTCTATCAATTGCCCGGCAGTAATTTGTTCATCCACCGTAATACTTATGCTATCTTGAGAGAAGCCTCTAGTGAAACCTATGGCCCCCGGGTCTATCTCTTATCATATTTGCTTTCAATCTACCTTTATTTGCATCTTTAATTTTTGCATCTATATTACAAAATACCAAAAAATATATTTATCTTATCATACTATCTTTATTAGATCTCACTTTCGCAAGTGGCCGTGAAGGGATTGACAACCCCTTTATTGCGTTGGTTGTGAGTTCTCAGTTTGTTTGTGTAGGTGCATGGGAGTTTTGAGGAGCCTCCTACTGGATTATACCTTGGTTCTCAAAACTGAGGGAAATACTTATGCTACACTTTGCTGCATCACCCTCTCCTCTTCGAGGAAAACCAACGCAAGCTGAAGACGTAGCACACGTCCACGATCGCTAGATAGTGATACGTGAATGAATTGTGCAATCTCTCTCACACACATACATATCTCATTTCCCTGTGGGCATCAAAATCACACACGCGCACTTCATGTATTTCTCTCCCTCCGTCAAAGTTAGAATTCGTCTTTCTACCCCGTCCTACAAGTCTCTCACACAAGAACACACACGCTCTCTCTGTCAAACACGCCCACCTCTTTAATTCCGCCCACCCACAGCCATTAATGTCTCAAAGTATAATTATGTCTCTCACACATATGCCTAAGGTTAACTTGAGTTCCGGAACCATATGAATACATACAATGGGATTCTAGCAGAGCACCTTTTGTTTTAAGATTTCGCTCTCTCTCTCACACACACACTCTCTCTCTCTCTCTCTCTCACACACACACACACGCACACACACACACATGCACACACACACACACACACACACACGTGCGCGTACACATTGTTTCTCGTTTCATTTTCTCTAGCACTTGCATGCACACCATTTATTTATCTTCGTGATGCTTTAAGTATGCCTCGCACACATGCTATCTACCTATCCCTTAATATAGCTAGATATGTGTCACACAAACTCCTCCCTACTAGCAAGATGCCAATGCGTTGCATGGAACATCAAGATGCATTTTTATGAGTAGTTTATCTTGTGGGAGAAAAGGATGAATGAGGGAATGACTTATTTGCAAATGTGGAGAGGGGTGTGGGTATCTTTTTGCAAAATTGCCATAGTTTCCTTCCTATCCATCGGATATAAATCGGATGGCCTATATTGTAGGATGGCAGGAACACCATCATCACTAACTCTGTTTTTATAAGAGTAGAGATATGTAAGTGTCACAGCCCCCCCCCTCACACACACACCCACACACTTCCCAACACCGAAGGAGTAGGGTGACACCTCGATCTTGATACTAATCTATCAAGTGGCTTCTCTCTCAAACACACACACACACACACACACACACACACTGTAACACCCACGATGCGGCTATATCTCCCACGTGTCGAAGCACGACTTAGAGGCATAACCGCATTATGGTTTTGTCGCAAGAAGGGTCATCTTCACACAATCCCATGTAATGAACAAGAATGGGATAAAGAATTGGCTTACAATCGCCACTTCACACAATGAACATATAATAAATCATACATCATTCAGAGTACACACATAGTCCGACTATGGATGAAGCCAAAAGAAAAGAAGATAACCCAACTGCTAGATCCCCGATCGTCCCAACTGGGCTCCACTACTGATCAACATGAAACGAAACATAGCAACGACCAAGGTCTTCATTGAGCTCCCATTTGAGCTCGGTTGCATCACCTGCACTGGTATCATCGGCACCTGCAACTGTTGTGATAGTATCTGGTGAGTCACGAGGACTCAGCAATCTCAAAACCCGCGAGATCAAGACTATTTAAGCTTATAGGTAGGAAGTGGTAAAGTGGTGAGGCTGCAGCAGCGACTAAGCATATATGGTGGCTAACATACGCAAATAAGAGCGAGAAGAGAGCAAATGGAACGGTCGTGAAGCTAGCAATGATCAAGAAGTGATCCTGAACTCCTACTTACGTCAAACATAACCCAAAACCATGTTCACTTCCCGGACTCCGCCGAGAAGAGACCATCACGGCTACACACACGGTTGATGCGTTTTAATTCGGATCTGGTGTCAAGTTATCTACAACCGGACATTAACAAATTCACATCTGCCTATAACCGCAGGCACTGCTTTCGAAAGATTATACCCTGCAGGGGTGTCCCAACTTAGCCCATGACAAGCTCTCGCGATCAACGAAGGAATAGACCTTCTCCCAGGAAGACCCGATCAGACTCGGAATCCCGGTTTACAAGACATTTCGACAATGGTAAAACAAGACCAGCAAAGCCGCCCGATGTGCCGACAAATCCCGATAGGAGTCGCACGTATCTCGTTCTCAGGGCACACCGGATGAGACATCCTACGAGTAAAACCAGCCCTCAAGTTTCCCCGAGGTGGCCCCGCGGTCTACTCAGTTCGGACCAACACCCGAAGGAGCACTGGCCCGGGGGGGTTAAAATAAAGATGACCCTTGAGTCTACAGAACCCAAGGGAAAAAGGCTTAGGTGGCAAATGGTAAAACCAAGGTTGGGCCTTGCTGGAGGAGTTTTATTCAAAGCGAACTGTCAAGGGGGTCCCATAAATCACCCAACCGCGTAAGGAACGCAAAATCCGGGAACATAACACCGGTATGACGGAAACTAGGGCGGCAAGAGTGGAACAAAACACCAGGCATAAGGCCGAGTCTTCCACCCTTTACCAAGTATATAGATGCATTAATTAAATAAGAGATATTGTGATATCCCAACATAATCCTGTCCATCATGGAGCAATCTTCAACTTCACCTGCAACTAACAATGCTATAAGAGGGGCTGAGCAAAGCGGTAACATAGCCAAGCAATGGTTTGCTAGGAGGGGCGAAAAAGGTTAGAGGCTGACATGGCAATATGGGAGGCATGGTAAACAAGGGATAGGCAGCGCATCATAGCGATAGAACGAAGTAACTAGCAAGCAAAGATAGAAGTGATATCAATGGTAATGGTCATCTTGCCTAAAATCCCGCAAGGAAGAAGAATGAGTCCATGAAGAAGACAAACGGACGTAGTCGAACGAATCCTCACAACTCCGGAACGAAACCGAAGCTAACAATAGAAGCAAACCGGAAAGAAGCAAACAACCATGGTAAACACACAAGCATAGTCAAGGCATGATGCACAATCAAGTATGATGCATGTCCGGTTTAATGAGGCATGGCATGGCAAAGTGAAGCAAACAACACTACAATTTAAGTGGAGCTCAATATGCAATGAGTTGCATATTGACGGAACACCACATCAATTATTTAGTTCTCTCTCGGTTAGGTACTCAACAATATTAAGTGTTATTAAACATGGCAAGAGGTGGAGCATAAATAAACTAACTATTTAGGCAAGTTTAAGTGAGGCCGGAAACAACAAACAACAATTCCAGAAAATCCCCATGTCATTTAGTAATTTAGTGCAACAACAATTTTTTAAGCATTTAAATGTTGTTAACATGATGCGGATGACATATACAAGTTTATGCTTTTTTTATGGAAATGTTGACATGAGCATGTTATGAAGCATTAGTCGCCATGG
Source organism: Triticum aestivum (assembly GCF_018294505.1). NCBI lineage: Eukaryota > Viridiplantae > Streptophyta > Magnoliopsida > Poales > Poaceae > Triticum > Triticum aestivum. The sequence continues at coordinate 124,825,817 of NC_057795.1, read as the reverse complement.
TGGAATGAAAAGGGTGCCACGGCGGCGAAACAGAAATGGTGCCACGGCAACATATCCGAAAATGATGCCACGGCAACATATCGGTTCCGGTAGCTCATGGAGATACCGGTGCAAAGGAAGTGGGCGTGAGCGTGTCGTGCAAGGATGGTGGGGTGCCCCCGGATTCCGGGTTCCCACGGGACGGTAGCATGGAAAACGAGTGACAATTCGGACACGGTGCAAACATACGGTTCATCTCATACATGCAAGGGCATCTCATCGCGGTCGTCTCGGGTTATACCTTTGAAGCGAGCGTTTTCGGGGCGGATCGAGTTCGGTACGATGTAGAGGAAGTAGACGTTCTCGGGTCGTCGTGGAAAGTAGTTGTTCACGGCGACGGTAGAGGTACATATCATAGTGGAAGTAGTTGTTCATGTCCCATGGATGTTCGAGGCCCACGGGGTCTTCAAGGGTCGACGGTAGTGGTTCACAGACGTCGTGGAAGTAGTCGTACACGGGTCTTCGAGCGACGGTAGATGGTACACATTTTTCGTAGATGTACATGTCGGCGGTAGTTGTAATTGGCGAAAATCTGAAGATGGCCTTGGCGGATGCAAGCAGCAGCACAGGGCTGGCAGAGGCAACACGGGTTCGCGCGTGGCCTGCGGTGGAGGTCAACTCCGACGGGGACGGGCAAGGCGGCGGAGGCCACCCGGATCTGGATGGGGGTTAGAGGAAGACTGCGCTCCCGCAGTTGAAGACGAACGGCGACGGGCAAGGCACTCTAGGAGGCAGCAGGGCATGGGGACGACAGGGGCGTGGCCGCAGGGTCGTCCATGGCGTCCCTGACCCCGGAGCACAGCAGGGCAACGAGGAGGGGTCCGCGGGGATGGGACGAGGCGGTTGGGCGCGCGCAGAGGCGACGGGGCCACCAGAGTTGGTCTCCAGGTGGCGGCGCGGGAGGCCCGGCGCGGCGTCGGCGAGAGGATGCAACAGCTACTGCTGCTGCCGGCGGCGAGGTCGAGGCGGTGCGGCTCCAGGGGCGGCAAGGAGGCCGACGGTGCCATGGTCGTGCAGCCCAGGCGAGCTCGGCGGCCTAGACTTGCTGGACGAAGCGGCGGCGTTGAGGAGGCTGACGGGGCTCCGGCTTGGCCCGCTTCTCCGGTGAGGACGGAGCGCAGGGTCAGGCACTGGAGGTCGGGTACTGGCGCGCGGAGGGAGAAGGAAGGGCGAGGTGGAGGCGCACCGGAGAGGAAGGGGAAGATCGAGGAGAGGGGATCGGGCGCTGGGTGGCTCGATGCGATGGGTGCGGGAGCGAGGGGATCGGGCGATGCGGGGGTGTGCGGCGCACAGGGAGAGATGGGGTGCGATCGGGTCGAGGGGAACTGCGGCTAGGGTTAGAGGGGCATCGGCTGGGCTCCGGATGGGCCTAAGAGGCCGGCTAGGGTTGCAGGCTGTTGGGCTCTCTCTCTCTCCCTCATATACTCTTTACATTAACAAAGAACTAGAAGAAAGGATAGGAGAGAAGAGAAGGTTAGAGGAAGAATTTGGGCATGCGGTTAATTTTCTCGGACTCGCAAAAATGAGCTTGAACCAAGAAAACTAGAAAGAGGCATGATTGAAAGATGTAAATTCAAACTCATTTGAATTTAATTCAAATGGGTTTGAACTAGGACTTGATAAAAGGAAGGTCCAAAAATGTTCGGATTTTTGGTGGGGCTCTGGAAAATGATGAAATAATTTATGGGCAAGGTTTGGAGGTCAACTCGGGGCAGAAAAAGGCATGGGATTTATTTTGCACGTGGGTTATGGTGATTTCCAAAACAATGGAATATTTAATATAGCTCCCTAATATTGGAGGATATGTTATAAAGAGAGTCACCATGTGAGTTCCCTCGGTTTAAATGGACCAAAAATCCATACAATTTATTTAGTTGAGTTGAGATACAAAGGTTAATGACATGATGCAATGCACATGATGCAAGGATGAATGCAATGAACAAAACAAATCACACGACGAATCTCGGAAAATAAGGAAGGCATCTGAAGCACCGGGCTCGGGACGTTACAACACTCCACCACTGCAAGAGGATCTCGTCCCGAGATCTAGAATGGCACCGGAGAGAAACGGAAGAGAAAGAGAAAAAGGTAAAACTAAGTTGCTTCTTCGACAAAAGAGTGAAACCAAAGAACCTTGAGAGGTTGAACAAATTGAAAGAAAGAATACAAAGGAGATGAACGAGATTGCAAACAATCCGTTAGAAAAGAGGAACAAGGAACATTACGAGAACTTGAAGGTTGCAAAGACATGAATCAAGAGTTTAACGGACAAGATAGAATTGGAACCACTCTGGTTGAAACAAGATCAACAAGGAACAAGGACGATCAAATTCGGACAGCACTCCGGTTGAAAAGAGATGCAAGACTTGATAAGATGAAAAGAACTTGAAAAGAGGATGCACCACTCTAGTTAAATGGATAAGCACGAAAAGAACATGATCCTCCCAATTCGAGATGATGAGTGAAAAGAGCAACATCACAATGCCTCCGGAAGAAAGAATAGAAGATAAATCATTGGAATAACCGAATGGAGAAGAAAATGCCAACTTCTGCCACAAATGAGCTTGGAAAGCACCCTTCCAAGAAGGTTACAACGGGGTTGTTGGAAAACCAACAACGAAACAAATAAGCTTGTAGTGGGCTTATGGAAAACATCTCAAAACTATGAGGTGACACCCGGCCACTAACGGAAACAATTGCTTGCTTGAGATCAACGAAGAGATGAAAACTGCTTTCGCCGAGAGGATAGGAGAAAACTTGGATCATTGATAAGCACCACAATAGCAACATTCCTTAGGGAAGGCTTTAGGTGAAATCTATACCAAGATAACTCCAAGGAAGAGATTGATGGATTTAAAATACCTCGTTCTTAACAACATGTGAATTGCGAAACATGAATGAAAATTGTCAAGAATGATATAACACCACCTCAAAAGATAAGGTAGAAAGAATAGCACTTTGAAATGCAAGAAGAAGAATGCTTGAACTCCTCACAAAAAAAACATGTGCTGAACAACATGTTTATTTTAGAGTATAGCTTGGTGGATCTTAACTTCGAGAGAAATCTTGAAGAACAATTGAAGAATGAAAAGAATCCTTAACGGACCACCATGTAGAGCCTCCAAGAAGAACTCGGGTAAAAAAGGATGATAGAAAGAAAGAGAAGTTGAAAATACAAGGTGAATCCTTGCAATGATTTAGATGGAGCTTCACGACGATGTAACCGAGAAAACTTGGAACTCCGGAAAAGAAAAGATGAAACACATGAAACCGATAATGTGATATGATGAACAACTCTAGAAAGAAGAAACTAGATCACTTGGATGAAACAATAATAAGAATTACGTTATGTGCATCCTTCACCAATTTAAATTGATGACAAGCAACGGATTTGGCATACTACTTATTCTCGTAGAAAGGATTAAGAGAGATATAGTGCAAACTTGAGAAGTATAGATGGAACCACCGGTGGGATTGAAACAATGAAAGAATGAATGATAACCAAGGAAGAGAACTCTTGAACGAACCACCGTAAGAATTGAAAATGAAAGTACCAAAGGCACAAATCACCGAGAAGAATTGGAAAACGAACGAAGATACTTGAGGGGATTTAGATACATGAGAACGAAGAGGCCATGAACTGATTAGAGGATATTTGAATGATGCACCGGAAGAATTCAAGAACGAGAGTTGAAAGATGAGAATGAATAATTCTGAGATGATGGGCTACAGAGAATCAATCTGAAAAGACTCTTGAATTGCTCCAGATGGGTGAAAAGAATTTAAGAGAGCCATGCATCTTCGAGAGAAGGGACAAGATTTAGAGAACCTCTTCTTCGGTCTTCAAAATTCGAGAATGACGATGAGAAACACCACCATGAATTGTTGAGATACTCCAGAACAAAGAAAAATAGAAATGATGAACCAACGATGAAAAAATTTGAAAGATCTTGGAGAAAGACATTTGACTGATGATAATTCATTCTTACGTCAAACTTCGAAAAGAATTTGGGAATGACTCCGAAAAAAAATTAGAAGAGTCAGGTAAGATCCTGGGAAAAGACCTGTGGGTTAGGGCCCACTCAAAAGAAACACCGTTGAACGATTGATTGAAAGGGGGGATTGCGCCGGTTGAATTAAATGACTTGAATGAGATAACAACCTCAAAATAACTTGAATGGATTGAGAATGGAAACACAAATTTTTTGAGATAATCTTAAGCACTATGGATAAGAATAGAGAGAGGTGAACAATTATGAGATGCACCGGCATGGGATAGCATTTGAAACGAGGAAAGGATATGATCAACAAAGCTTGAATTGAATCCATCAGAGAAGAAAAGAATGAAAAATGATGAACTTGAAGCTCTGTTAGTATCTTCTTGAGAATCACCGGATAAGAACATTGACGGAAAAGAATGGAGAGACTTCCCATCAATAAAATGGATACCCGATTAAGAAATCTGATTCCTTGAAGAAAAGGGTGGGAGGGCGGGAAAACAAAGGCAACTTGGGGCAGATGGAATGGATACCGTTGAGAAAACTTAGAATTGATCTTGCGGATGTTGAAATGATCGGATCCACTAGAAGAAGCACGCCGGTTGGAAAGAATTGACATGACAAACTCGATGATCAAGAAGGATTAGTATTCACATAGCAATATGAGAACACCATTTAGGAAAGGTATGGATTCAACATTTGACTTCGAAGCAACTCGAATACCACAAATAAAACAAAACAAAGGATTTGGCTTGCAGAATAAGCCAGAACAAACATATGATAGAGATTCCGTCCGAAGTTTTCGTGGTGGGGCCCACACGGGCTCGAGTGTACAGCACCATCATGTACAAGGCAGTGCACATGACATACGAAGTGTCCCCGAACCAGCATAGCCAAGGGTTCTTTAAGACACAATGAGACCACTGTAAAAACGACCGTGGAAAGGCGGACCACTAGACGTCGAACCCCAATCTCATATCATGCATCTGTCGAAAAGATATTCTAGGAGCTACTTGAATTCCCACCTATAAAACTCCCGAAACTTTCTGGTTATGCAATCTGGTGTTGGGGATACAGGGGAAGCAATATATATCTCACCCAAAACTAACAATTCCTACATCCAAGCTGTATCCATCCGTCAACACATCACCAAGAAAACTCCGGAAATCGTGTACCTCAACCTTCGAAAAGCATCCGTTATATGAGTTATGGCAATACTCTCGAGCTTGCCCCAGTACTGGGTTATCGAGGTTATCTCACCAACAACTGCATAAAAGAGATTTTCGATGTCGGCAAAACTTAGGTATTCCAGAACTGCAACGATAAAATTATGACGACAACACCTCGGAGCTCAACTCCCCGGGTCAAAGCCACATAAAATACAGGAGGCACCAAGAACAATGTTCTCGTCACAAAACCATCGGAACGATTCCAAGATACCCGCGTGATCCTAAAAAAAATTTAGTGAAATTTGAGGAGAGGAAAGACAAAACATCTACGTCAGGAGACCTCACCAGAGCGACGAAGGGACTGAGGAGTAAAAAGAATCCTACTCTCCGATATATATAATCCTAAGACTCAAAACATTTTTTTCTAGACTCAACAACGCCAGCAAAAAATCAAGCAGGGGGCTCCTAAGTCGGGGATGGCTCTGATTACCAACTTGTAACACCCATGATGCGGCTATATCTCCCACGTGTCGAAGCACGACTTAGAGGCATAACCGCATTGTGGTTTTGTCGCAAGAAGGGTCATCTTCACACAATCCCATGTAATGAACAAGAATGGGATAAAGAGTTGGCTTACAATCGCCACTTCACACAATGAACATATAATAAATCATACATCATTCAGAGTACACACATAGTCCGACTATGGATGAAGCCAAAAGAAAAGAAGATAACCCAACTGCTAGATCCCCGGTCGTCCCAACTGGGCTCCACTACTGATCAACATGAAACGAAACATAGCAACGACCAAGGTCTTCATTGAGCTCCCATCTGAGCTCGGTTGCATCACCTGCACTGGTATCATCAGCACCTGCAACTGTTGTGATAGTATCTGGTGAGTCACGAGGACTAAGTAATCTCAAAACCCTCGAGATCAAGACTATTTAGGCTTATAGGTAGGAAGTGGTAAAGTGGTGAGGTTGCAGCAGCGACTAAGCATATATGGTGGCTAATATACGCAAATAAGAGCGAGAAGAGAGCAAATGGAACGGTCGTGAAGCTAGCAATGATCAAGAAGTGATCCTGAACTCCTACTTATGTCAAACATAACCCAAAACCGTGTTCACTTCCCGGACTCCGCCGAGAAGAGACCATCACGGCTACACACACGGTTGATGCGTTTTAATTCGGATCTGGTGTCAAGTTATCTACAACCGGACATTAACAAATTCCCATCTGCCTATAACCGCAGGCACGGCTTTCGAAAGATTATACCCTGCAGGGGTGTCCCAACTTAGCCCATGACAAGCTCTCGCGATCAATGAAGGAATAGACCTTCTCCCAGGAAGACCCGATCAGACTCGGAATCCTGGTTTACAAGACATTTCGACAATGGTAAAACAAGACCAGCAAAGCCGCCCGATGTGCCGACAAATCCCGATAGGAGTCGCACGTATCTCGTTCTCAGGGCACACCGGATGAGACATCCTACGAGTAAAACCAGCCCTCAAGTTTCCCCGAGGTGGCCCCGCAGTCTACTTAGTTCGTACCAACACTCGAAGGAGCACTGGCCCGGGGGGGTTAAAATAAAGATGACCCTTGAGTCTGCAGAACCCAAGGGAAAAAGGCTTAGGTGGCAAATGGTAAAACCAAGGTTGGGCCTTGCTGGAGGAGTTTTATTCAAAGCGAACTGTCAAGGGGGTCCCATAAATCACCCAACCGCGTAAGGAACGCAAAATCCGGGAACATAACACCGGTATGACGGAAACTAGGGCGGCAAGAGTGGAACAAAACACCAGGCATAAGGCCGAGTGTTCCACCCTTTACCAAGTATATAGATGCATTAATTAAATAAGAGATATTGTGATATCCCAACATAATCCTGTCCATCATGGAGCAATCTTCAACTTCACCTGCAACTAACAATGCTATAAGAGGGGCTGAGCAAAGCGGTAACATAGCCAAGCAATGGTTTGCTAGGAGGGGCGAAAAAGGTTAGAGGCTGACATGGCAATATGGGAGGCATGGTAAACAAGGGATAGGCAGCGCATCATAGCGATAGAACGAAGTAACTAGCAAGCAAAGATAGAAGTGATATCAAGGGTAATGGTCATCTTGCCTGAAATCCCGCAAGGAAGAAGAATGAGTCCATGAAGAAGACAAACGGACGTAGTCGAACGAATCCTCACAACTCCGGAACGAAACCGAAGCTAACAAGAGAAGCAAACCGGAAAGAAGCAAACAACCATGGTAAACACAAAAGCATAGTCAAGGCATGATGCACAATCAAGTATGATGCATGTCCGGTTTAATGAGGCATGGCATGGCAAAGTGAAGCAAACAACACTACAATTTAAGTGGAGCTCAATATGCAACGAGTTGCATATTGACGGAACACCACATCAATTATTTAGTTCTCTCTCGGTTAGGTACTCAACAATATTAAGTGTTATTAAACATGGCAAGAGGTGGAGCATAAATAAACTAACTATTTAGGCAAGTTTAAGTGAGGCCGGAAACAACAAACAACAATTCCGGAAAATCCCCATGTCATTTAGTAATTTAATGCAACAATAATTTTTTAAGCATTTAAATGTTGTTAACATGATGCGGATGGCATATACAAGTTTATGCTTTTTTATGGAAATGTTGACATGAGCATGTTATGAAGCATTAGTCGCCATGGCGGAATGAAAAGGGTGCCACGGCGGCGAAACAGAAATGGTGCCACGGCAACATATCCGAAAATGATGCCACGGCAACATATCGATTCGGGTAGCTCATGGAGATACCGGTGCAAAGGAAGTGGGCGTGAGCGTGTCGTGCAAGGATGGTGGGGTGCCCCCGGATTCCGGGTTCCCACGGGACGGCAGCATGGAAAACGAGTGACAATTCGGACACGATGCAAACATACGGTTCATCTCATACATGCAAGGGCATCTCATCGCGGTCGTCTCGGGTTATACCTTTGAAGCGAGCATTTTCGGGGTGGATCGAGTTCGGTACGATGTAGAGGAAGTAGACGTTCTCGGGTCGTCGTGGGAAGTAGTTGTTCACGACGACGGTAGAGGTACATATCATAGTGGAAGTAGTTGTTCATGTCCCATGGATGTTCGGGGCCCACGGGGTCTTCGAGGGTCGACGGTAGTGGTTCATGGACGTCGTGGAAGTAGTCGTACACGGGTCTTCGAGCGACGGTAGATGGTACACGTTTTTCGTAGATGTACATGTCGGCGGTAGTTGTACTTGGCGAAAATCTGAAGATGGCCTTGGCGGATGCAAGCAGCAGCACAGGGCTGGCAGAGGCAACGCGGGTTCGCGCGTGGCCTGCGGTGGAGGTCAACTCCGACGGGGACGGGCAAGGCGGCGGAGGCCACCCGGATCTGGACGGGGTTAGAGGAAGACTGCGCTCCCGCACTTGAAGACGAACGGCGACGGGCAAAGCACTCTAGGAGGCAGCAAGGCACGGGGACGACAGGGGCGTGGCCGCAGGGTCGTCCATGGCGTCCCTGACCTCCGGAGCACAGCGGGGCAACGAGGAGGGGTCCGCGGGGATGGGACGAGGCGGTTGGGCGCGCGCAGAGGTGACGGGGCCGCCGGAGTTGGTCTCCAGGTGGCGGCGCGGGAGGCCCGGCGCGGCGTCGGCGAGAGGATGCAGCAGATGCTGCTGCTGCCGGCGGCGAGGTCGAGGCGGTGCGGCTCCAGGGGCGGCGAGGAGGCTGATGGTGCCATGGTCGTGCGGCCCAGGCGAGCTCGGCGGCCTGGACTTGCTGGACGAAGCGGCGGCGTTGAGGAGGCTGACGGGGCCCTGGCTTGGCCCGCTTCTCCGATGAGGGCGGAGCGTAGGGTCGGGCACTGGAGGTCGGGTACTGGCGCGCGGAGGGAGAAGGAAGGGCGAGGTGGAGGCGCACCGGAGAGGAAGGGGAAGATCGAGGAGAGGGGATCGGGCGCTGGGTGGCTCGATGCGATGGGTGCGGGAGCGAGTGGATCGGGCAATGCGAGGGTGTGCGGCGCACAGGGAGAGATGGGGTGCGATCGGGTCGAGGGGAACTGCGGCTAGGGTTAGAGGGGCACCGGCTGGGCTGCGGATGGGCCTAAGAGGCCGTCTAGGGTTGCAGGCTGCTGGGCTCTCTCTCTCCCTCATATACTCTTTACATTAACAAAGAACTAGAAGAAAGGATAGGAGAGAAGAGAAGGTTAGAGGAAGAATTTGGGCATGCGGTTAATTTTCTCGGACTCGCAAAAATGAGCTTGAACCAAGAAAACTAGAAAGAGGCATGATTGAAAGATGTAAATTCAAACTCATTTGAATTTAATTCAAATGGGTTTGAACTAGGACTTGATAAAAGGAAGGTCCAAAAATGTTTGGATTTTTGGTGGGGCTCCGGAAAATGATGAAATAAGTTATGGGCAAGGTTTAGAGGTCAACTCGGGGCAGAAAAAGGCATGGGATTTATTTTGCACGTGGGTTATGGTGATTTCCAAAACAATGGAATATTTAATATAGCTCCCTAATATTGGAGGATATGTTATAAAGAGAGTCACCATGTGAGTTCCCTCGGTTTAAATGGACCAAAAATCCATACAATTTATTTAGTTGAGTTGAGATGCAAAGGTTAATGACATGATGCAATGCACATGATGCAAGGATGAATGCAATGAACAAAACAAATCGCACGACGAATCTCGGAAAACAAGGAAGGCATCTGAAGCACCGGGCTCGGGGCGTTACACACACACACACACTACCCGACACCGAAGGAGTAGGGTGGCACCTTGATCTTGATAGTAATCTATCTACTCCTCTTTCAAACACACACATACACACACACTCGCTAGTTGTGCCTCTGTGCCTACCGCGCAC